>NC_092088.1:86408356-86423356 GCF_045679555.1 Salvelinus alpinus | reverse complement strand
CGCCTAAACACGTGTTCTACTCCGCTAGCCAGCACCTCGCCTAAACACGTGTTCTACTCTGCTAGCCAGCACCTCGCCTAAACACGTGTTCTACTCCGCTAGCCAGCACCTCTCCTAAACACGTGTTCTACTCCGCTAGCCAGCACCTCGCCTAAACATGTGTTCTACTCTGCTAGCCAGCACCTCGCCTAAACATGTGTTCTACTCTGCTAGCCAGCACCTCGCCTAAACACGTGTTCTACTCCGCTAGCCAGCACCTCGCCTAAACATGTGTTCTACTCTGCTAGCCAGCACCTCACCTAAACACGTGTTCTACTCCGCTAGCCAGCACCTCGCCTAAACATGTGTTCTACTCTGCTAGCCAGCACCTCGCCTAAACACGTGTGCGTTTCTTTCGCCTTTTGATCACTGCCTACCATGAATTCTCTCTAGGTGAAACTCTCTGTAACATTAGCTGAAAATCTATGGGCTTCGTAGAAAGGTGATAGAAAGTCCTACTAACTTGACAATAGCACAGTTGGGAACATTTAATAGGACATCCACCTGGGAAAATGGAAGCTAATATCACATTATACTGTTAGAGTCTGTACACATAGTACAGGATGTAGTTATTAGGTATATTTTACAGGAGTAAACTGAAACGCATGTATTCAGGTTAACTGGATCAGGTATACAACCGTAGCACATTTCATCATTGTGAAATGCCCTGAATATGAATTACAGTAAGATGTTTATTTGATGCTAGTTTAAAGTACAAGTTGTGATGTTATTTTGAGGTAGTTAAGTGTTTCTTGACTCGTGCTGTACTGTCTGTATTTATCATGTTATTTAGTCTGAAAGAAAGGGACGTACTGTGTCTAATGTGTGGTTTATTGAATGTTAAAGGGACGGTAAAAAAGGGAACACGAACAAGGCAGGTCTGAATCATTGTACACTGCGAGAAGAAATGATGCTGTATAGAACCATAAAAGGTTCAGTGACTCATTTCATAAGGTCCTCATAAAGCACCTTATTTTTAGCAGTGTATTCTCATCAATCATATGACCACAGCAGGTTACTGTACACCTGATGTGAACCACTCAGAAATGGGAAATGACCAGGTTGAACATTTTGGACCAAAAATGATTGATCTGGAAAGTACAAAAGTTATATCCTGTACTTCAGATTTAAGTGAGAGGACAAAGAAGAACTGAATTTAGAAGAAGTGATGTTGTTGTTCGAAGACTTGCAGTGTGTGTACAGATATAGGATCTTAATTTGACCAGTATTGTCACAGCAAAATAATCCTGCAGGAACAGGATTTTAACATTTAGTCCATAATGTTGCTTGATTAGTGGTTAGGCTATTAGCTGGCCAAAAGTAGGCTACATGAAAAGTGCAATACTGTTAATATAACTGTTAGTGTGGGTTTTTAGTGAATGTATGTAAATCACAAAGCTCATCTGCAACAAAAGAGTGATCAAATTAAGAGCCTACATCTGTAAAGCTTCAGGACTGCTCTGTGACAGACAAGAAAAGTCTGCTTATTTGATACTGCAAATCACTATTTAAAAACATGACTATAACTAGTTTTGAACTATTTTAGAAAGAGCTTAGTATTTCTGGGGGATGTTAAGAGTAGTGTTAACAAATGTGTGTTTGTAATTTATGCCGATGATGATTCTAATAAAGGTATTCCTTGAGAGACTCAGAGGAACTTGACTATAGAAAACACTGATTGACAGCAGGCATTTTCCCTGGACAACTCTTTAACTGATTTGTAATAGCTACATTATAATGAATTAACTGACATATATTGCCCAAATTAAGATCTACAAAAATCAACTAAATGAAGATTAAAGTTAAGAAGTACATAAGGGAATATTAATTTATTTGCTTGTACATATTTGTCATGATGTCATCCTGTATTTGAAACGTATTTGTTTGAAGCATACATGTGAGTACCAGCTGACTTGTGAACATACTGGTATTATTATTGTGGACATACTGGTATTATTATTGTGGACATCCTGGTATTATTATTGTGGACATACTGGTATTATTATTGTGGACATACTGGTATTATTATTATTGTGGACATCCTGGTATTATTATTGTGGACATACTGGTATTATTATTGTGGACATACTGGTATTATTATTGTGGACATACTGGTATTATTATTGTGGACATCCTGGTATTATTATTATTGTGGACATCCTGGTATTATTATTATTGTGGACATCCTGGTATTATTATTGTGGACATCCTGGTATTATTATTATTGTGGACATCCTGGTATTATTATTATTGTGGACATCCTGGTATTATTATTGTGGACATCCTGGTATTATTATTATTGTGGACATCCTGGTATTATTATTGTGGACATCCTGGTATTATTATTATTGTGGACATCCTGGTATTATTATTGTGGACATCCTGGTATTATTATTGTGGACATCCTGGTATTATTATTAGTGTGGACATCCTGGTATTATTATTGTGGACATCCTGGTATTATTATTATTGTGGACATCCTGGTATTATTATTGTGGACATCCTGGTATTATTATTGTGGACATCCTGGTATTATTATTGTGGACATCCTGGTATTATTATTGTGGACATCCTGGTATTATTATTGTGGACATCCTGGTATTATTATTGTGGACATCCTGGTATTATTATTGTGGACATACTGGTATTATTATTGTGGACATCCTGGTATTATTATTGTGGACATCCTGGTATTATTATTGTGGACATACTGGTATTATTATTGTGGACATCCTGGTATTATTATTGTGGACATACTGGTATTATTATTGTGGACATACTGGTATTATTATTGTGGACATCCTGGTATTATTATTGTGGACATACTGGTATTATTATTGTGGACATACTGGTATTATTATTGTGGACATCCTGGTATTATTATTGTGGACATACTGGTATTATTATTGTGGACATCCTGGTATTATTATTGTGGACATCCTGGTATTATTATTGTGGACATACTGGTATTATTATTGTGGACATCCTGGTATTATTATTGTGGACATACTGGTATTATTATTGTGGACATCCTGGTATTATTATTATTGTGGACATCCTGGTATTATTATTATTGTGGACATCCTGGTATTATTATTGTGGACATCCTGGTATTATTATTGTGGACATACTGGTATTATTATTATTGTGGACATACTGGTATTATTATTGTGGACATCCTGGTATTATTATTGTGGACATCCTGGTATTATTATTGTGGACATACTGGTATTATTATTATTGTGGACATCCTGGTATTATTATTGTGGACATCCTGGTATTATTATTGTGGACATACTGGTATTATTATTGTGGACATCCTGGTATTATTGTGGACATCCTGGTATTATTATTGTGGACATCCTGGTATTATTATTGTGGACATACTGGTATTATTATTGTGGACATCCTGGTATTATTATTGTGGACATCCTGGTATTATTATTGTGGACATACTGGTATTATTATTGTGGACATATTGGTATTATTATTGTGGACATCCTGGTATTATTATTGTGGACATCCTGGTATTATTATTGTGGACATCCTGGTATTATTATTGTGGACATCCTGGTATTATTATTGTGGACATCCTGGTATTATTATTGTGGACATACTGGTATTATTATTGTGGACATCCTGGTATTATTATTGTGGACATCCTGGTATTATTATTGTGGACATACTGGTATTATTATTATTATTATTGTGGACATCCTGGTATTATTATTGTGGACATCCTGGTATTATTATTGTGGACATACTGGTATTATTATTGTGGACATACTGGTATTATTATTGTGGACATCCTGGTATTATTATTGTGGACATCCTGGTATTATTATTGTGGACATACTGGTATTATTATTGTGGACATCCTGGTATTATTATTGTGGACATCCTGGTATTATTATTTCTAAGACAGACTATATCAACACAACTCAATCATACTATACATTTTTCATATGGGACTGACTTCTTAGACCTTGAGACTTCTACATTCTTGAGAATGTAGACGTTTTATTTGAACATATGTTCTACGGAATGATGTTTTATCAATCATATCAGAATGTTTCTGCCTTTTTTTTTCAACAAAGTATTTTACATCGCACAATGATAGAATGAGTACAAACAAGAATGTATTGTTTTGAATACCGGTTGAGCAAACAGAGTAATCGTGTTGGAACTTTGTTAATTGGCCAAAAGGGAGAATTACAATCTTCCACTGGTCAAGAGGACTTGACAGTCGCAGTGATATTTTTACTGTGATAAATATACTGTTTGCAAGACATTGTTCTATTCTTTAAATGATTAAAGACATGCCACCATTGGTCTTATAGTGTTACTGTAGGGTGTTGGTCTTATAGTAACTGTAACAGTCCTGGTCAGTGTTACTGTAGGGTGTTGGTCTTATAGTAACTGTAACAGTCCTGGTCAGTGTTACTGTAGGGTGTTGGTCTTATAGTAACTGTAACAGTCCTGGTCAGTGTTACTGTAGGGTGTTGGTCTTATAGTAACTGTAACAGTCCTGGTCAGTGTTACTGTAGGGTGTTGGTCTTATAGTAACTGTAACAGTCCTGGTCAGTGTTACTGTAGGGTGTTGGTCTTATAGTAACTGTAACAGTCCTGGTCAGTGTTACTGTAGGGTGTTGGTCTTATAGTAACTGTAACAGTCCTGGTCAGTGTTACTGTAGGGTGTTGGTCTTATAGTAACTGTAACAGTCCTGGTCAGTGTTACTGTAGGGTGTTGGTCTTATAGTAACTGTAACGGTCCTGGTCAGTGTTACTGTAGGGTGTATGTTCTATTTCAGTGGCGTGTGTATCTGTGCAACAACACAATACCTATTTATTAGTGTGCTCTGTTTGGTTTGTCATATAAATAAAAGCACATTTAGACTCTTATAATGCAGGATTGGGAATAGAATGTTATGGAACTGTTTGAACGATATGGCAGTGTTTTCCAAACCATCACATGTGCCGCATTGGTCTTATTGCACACAAAAACTGTACATGTGGGAATATAATGTAGGAAAACCAGCATGCTCTTGTCGTGACTTCTTTATCATCAGGCTACGATGATTCATGTGATATAATGACTGCATAATTGAAGAAAAGCGTTAAGTCACCGAGCTCCACTCTCTGACGTCTACTTATTAAGCAAGATATGTTAGCCAGACAAGACCATTCTATTAAAGAACTACCCTCTGTTAGCCTGGTCTGTTTCGGCATCTTGCATGACAATTCCATGAGGAGTTGGCACGAGAGCAGAAACTCACTCTCACTTTCTCTGTGCTTTCCACAGTCAAACTGTCCTCAATGGAGTGGGAGAGAGAGGAGGGGAGAGAGAGGGAGAGAGAGAGAGAGAAAGGGAGAGAAAGGGAGAGAGGGATGGGGGGTTGCTGATGATCTGGTACTTCTGTCCCCAACCAAGGAGGACCTACAGCAGCACCTAGATATTCTACACAGATTCTGTCAGACCTGGGCACTGACAGTAAATCTCAGTAAGACAAAAATAATACAAATTTAATCTAGACAATGTTGCCCTAGAGCACACAAAAAACGATTCACACCTCGGTGTCACGTTCTGACCTTAGTTCCTTTTTTATGTCTTTGTGTTAGGTTGGTCAGGGCGTGAGTTGGGGTGGGTAGTCTATGTTCTTTTTTCTATGTTGTTATATTTCTGTGTTTGTCCTGGTATGGTTCTCAATCAGAGGCAGCTGTCGATCGTTGTCTCTGATTGAGAATCATACTTAGGTAGCCTGTTTTCCCCATTTTGATTGTGGGTGTTTATTTTCTGTGTAGTGTCTGTTCACCTTGCAGAACTGTTTCGTTTTCTCCTCGTTGTTATTTTGTGTAGTGTTCAGTTTTCAATTAAATTATGACGAACACTTACCACGCTGCATTTTGGTCCTCTTCTCCTTCACCAGACGAGAATCGTTACACTCGGCTTAAACATCAGCGCCACAGGTAACTTCCACAAAGCTGTGAACGAGCTGAGAGACAAGGCAAGAAGGGCCTCTATTCCATCAAAAGGAACATAAAATTCAACATACCATTTAGGATCTGGCAAAAAATTATTGAATCAGTTATAGAACCCATTGCCCTTTATGGTTGTGAGGTCTGGGGTTCGCTCACCTACCAATAATTCACAAAATGGGACAAACCAAATTGAGAATTCTGTAAAAATATAATCAGTGTACAACGTAAAACACCAAATAATGCACGCAGAGCTGAATTAGGCCGATACCCGCTGACTTTCTAAATCCAGAAATGATCCGTTAAATTCTACAACCACCTGAAAGGAAGCTATTCCCAAACCTTCCATAACAAAGCCATCACCTACAGAGAGATGAACCTGGAGAAGAGTACCCTAAGCAAGCTGGTCCTGGGGTCCTGGGTTCCCAAACACAAACAGACCCCACAGAGCCCCAGGACAGCAACACAATTAGACCCAACCAAATCAAGAGAAAACAAAAAGATAATTACTTGACACACTGGAAAGAATTTACCAAAAAACTGAGCAAACTAGAATGCTATTTGGCCCTAAACAGAGAGTACACAGTGGCAGAATACCTGACCACTGTGACTGACCCAAAAATAAGGAAATCTTTGACTATGTACAGACTCAGTGAGCATAGCCTTGCTATTGAGAAAGGCCGTCGAAGGCAGACCTGGCTCTCAAGAGAAGACAGACTATGTGCACTGCCCACAAAATGAGGTGGAAACTGAGCTGCACTTCCTAACCTCCTGCCAAATGTATAACCATATTAGAGACACATACTTCCCTCAGATCACACAGACCCACAAAGAATTCGAAAACAAATCCATTTTTGATAAACTCCCATAACTACCGGGTGGAATACCAGTGTGCCATCACAGCACAAATATTTGTGACCTGTTGCCACAAGAAAAGGGCAACCAGTGAAGAACAAACAACATTGTAAATACAACCTATATTTATGTTTATTTATTTTCCCTTTTGTACTTTAACTATTTGCACATCATTACAACACTGTACATAGACATAATATGACATTTGAAATGCCTTTATTAATTTGTTACTTTTGTGAGTGTAATGTTTACTGTACATTTTTTATTGTTTATTTTGTTTATCTATTTCACTTGCTTAGGCAATGTAAACATATGTTAACCATGCCAATAAAGCCCTTAATTTGAAATTTAATTGAGAGCACGAGAGAGAGAGAGAGAGGGGGGGGGGGGGAGAGGGACAGAGAGAGAGAGAGAGAGATGGAAAGAGAGAGGGAGAGAGAGCGAGTGAGAGAGAGAGGGTGGGGGGGTAAAAAGCGCAGGAGCAGGGTAGATTGGAGGAGGGAAAGGACCATTATAATTGTTGAGTTGAGGCATGCAATGCAGTTGTGAGAAGTTCAAACCTGGTCAAGAACAGAAATACTAAGAGCCAGTAAAGCTATAGAAATGGGTATGTTCCTGCATGAATCAGAGAGGCTAACATTGAGAGAGACATGCAGTAAGAGGAAAGAGAGGAGAAGAAAAATCAGATGGGCAGATGGTAACGAAGGTGCTTTGATCTTCCAGAGCCTTGAAGTAATGGTGGTCTCTTTTAACAAGGAAGAAATAAAATGGCTAGGACACTTTGAATCGTCTCTATTTGATGTCATTCTTCTCGTGCTTCTCATCAGGGTGGGAGACATAAAGATGGGTGGCTACAGATATCTTAGACAGCCTTTGTCTCAGTATGTGTGAAGAGCGCTAATCAAAGACTTGGGATGAACGGGAGGGAATGAAAGAGTCTTTGATTAAAGACAATCCTGACCCCTGAATCATGATGAAGAGACACACTGACGAAAACATGAGAGGTGGTGATTTACACATCAGACTGAAGGGTGGACTGTCTGTGTGTGTGTGTGTGTGTGTGTGTGTGTGTGTGTGTGTGTGTGTGTGTGTGTGTGTGTGTGTGTGTGTGTGTGTGTGTGTGTGTGTGTGTGTGTGTGTGTGTGTGTGTGTGTGTGTGTGTGTGTGTCTGTGTGTGTCTGTATGTGTGTCATAGCTGTGAGTGAGGCCATTGAACGAGATGTTGTGCACAGTTTAAGAGAAACTGGAAGAAGGGAGTTTTAACACCTGTTTACATTACTGTTCTTCTCTCACTGCCCCTCCCTTTCGCCTCACCGTATCTCTTCAGTTCACCCTTCCTTCAATCGCTCTATCAGCTTACTTTCAATCTGTAAGCCTATAACAGCAACAAGCACAACACTGTGATTGGTCTGTCACAACGCTAGGCTACAGGATATACAGTGACTGATTGGTCTGTCACAGCGCTAGGCTACAGAATATACAGTGCATTCGGAAAAGTATTCAGACTCCTTTTCCTTTTTCCATATTTTGTTACATTACAGCCTTATTATAAAATTGATTAAATCGTTTTTTCCCCCTCATCAATCTACATAGAATACATTACTTACATAAGTATTCAGACCCTTTGCTATGAGACCCTTTGCTATTAGCTCAGGTCCATCCTGTTTACATTGATCATCCTTGAGATGTTTCTACAACTTGATTGAAGTCCACCTGTGGTAAATTCAATTGATTGGGCACACACCTGTCTATATATGGTCCCACAGTTGACAGTGCACGTCAGAGCAAAAACCAAGCCATGAGGTCGAAGGAATTGTCCGTAGAGCTCCGAGTCAGGATTGTGTCGAGGCACAGATCTGGGGAAGGGTACCAAAAAATGTCTGCAGCATTGAAGGTCCTCAAGAACACAGTGGCCTCCATCATTCTTAAATGGAAGAAGTTTGGAACCCCCAAGACTCTTCCAAGAGCTGGCCACCTGGCCAAACTGAGCAATCGGGGGAGAAGGGCCTTGGTCAGGTGGTGACCAAGAACCCGATGGTCACTCTGACAGAGCTCTAGAGTTCCTCTGTGGAGATGGGAGAACCATCCAGAAAGACAACCATCTCTCTGCAGCACTCCACCAAACAGGCCTTCATGGTAGAGTGGCCAGATGGAAGCCACTCCTCAGTAAAAGGCACATGACAGCCCGCTTGAAGTTTGCACCTAAAGACTCTCAGACCATGAGAAACAAGATTCTCAGATCTGATGAAACCAAGATTGAAGTTTTTGGCCTGAATGCCAAGTGTCACATCTGGAGGAAACCTGGCACCATCCCTACGGTGAAGCATGGTGGTGGCAGCATCATGCTGTGTGGATGGTTTTCAGCGGCAGGGACTAGAAGACTAGTCAGGATTGAAGGAAAGATAAACGGAGCAAAGCACAGAGATCCTTGATGAAAACCTGCTCCAGAACGCTCAGGACTTCAGACTGGGGTGAAGGTTCGCCTTCCAACAGGACAACAACCCTAAGCACACAGCCAAGACAACGCAGGAGTGGCTTCGGGTCAAGTCTCTGAATGTCCTGAGTGGCCCAGCCAGAGCCTGGACTTGAACCCGATCATATCTCTAGAGAGACCTGAAAATAGCTGTGCAGCAACACTCCCCATCCAACCTGACAGAGCTTGAGAGGATCTGCTGATAAGAATGGGAGAAACTCCTCAAATACAGGTGTGCCAAGCTTGTAGCATCATACCCAAGAAGACTCAAGACTGTAATCGCTGCCAAAGGTGCTTCAACAAAGTACTGAGTAAAGGGTCTGAATACTTGGATTTTTTTTTAAATTTTTTAAAATAAATTTGCAAGAATTTGTAAAAACTTGTTTTCGCTTCATCATTATGGGGTATCGTGTGTAGATTGATGAAATATATTTTTTAAATCAATTTTAGAATAAGGCTGTAATGTAACAAAATGTGGAAAAGGTCAAGGGGTCTGAATACTTTCCAAATGCACTGTAATTGTCTCTAATGTGCCAGTGCCTCTCATTTCAAATCTTCTCATCTGACCAACACCATGAACATTATCAAGCATCAGAAATATAGGGATTGAGGGAATGGAGTTTACGTGTTAGTTTTCTCTGGAGGTTGTGAAGAGAGGGAGCATGCCACATCTTCACTCCAACAACAACACTGCTACTGTCAAGACTCCTCTAAGTCCTCTGGGAAAAGTTAGTTCATTCCTAAAATAGCTTCGCCCTGTCTGAAAGCAATCCTCCTAAAAGAGACACTGCCCTGTTGCTCAACACAATCATGTGAATAAAAAATAAAGCCCTTCACCTGCTGTTCAGAATCAGAATAGAAAATATACATGTTTTTGTTATAATTTAGGTTAGAAAATAGAAAATGGAAAAGTACCTAAGTGCAGTAACCATCTCCCATTTACCTCAACCATCACATCACAGTGGTACAATAGCCTACAGGTGAGTGCAGTACACACCTTTCTACTGACTCTGAAAAACACCAAAAGAAAGATGCCCAGGGTCCCTGCTCATCTGCTGCAAGGAGGCATGAGGACTGCAGATGTGGCCAGGGCAATAAATTGCAATGTCTGTACTGTGAGACGCCTAAGACAGCGCTACAGGGAGACAGGACGGACAGCTGATTGTCCTCACAGTGTAACAATACCTGCACAGGATCGGTATGTTGGGTTCACCTTGGGGTCATGATAGGGGCTGTACCAAATGTTTGATGTATTATAATAATTTATTACGCTTATGTTGTATTAATAGAAGGGGAAGGGTTATAAGACCCCTCCCTCTTTACATTTATAGGGTCCTAGACTACAGATTAACAATATATATATGCATTATAAGGTTTAATATTGTTCTACAGTACTTTTCTAGTCTCTGCTTCTTATAAAAAACGATCTGAGAGATGTGTGAGTTATGGCAGTCAAAACAGGGTGTCTGTGAGAAAGCACCTGTCACGCCCTGGCCTTAGTATTCTTTGTTTTCTTTATGTTTTTTAGTTAGGTCAGGGTGTGACATGGGGAATGTATGTGTGTTTGTAGTGTCTAGTGTAGTTGTCTAGTTATGTCTATGGCTGCCTAGATTGGTTCTCAATTAGAGGCAGCTGTGGTTCATTGTCTCTGATTGAGAGCCATATTTAAGGCAGTCATAGGCATTGGGGTTTTGTGGGTAATTGTCTGTGTCTATGTTGCATGTTTGCACTTAGTCTTTGATAGCTTCACGTTCGTCTGTTTGTTGTTTTGTTTCGTTGTCCTTCTTCTAATAAAGAGAAGATGTATTTTCCACACGCTGCGCCTTGGTCCTCTCTCTCTCCCATTGACAATCGTGACAGAATTACCCACCAGAATCGGACCAAGCGGCGTGTCAAGCGGCAACAGGACCCACCTACACAGGATTTCTGGACATGGGAGGACGAATTGGATGGTAAGGGACCTTGGGCTCAACCAGGAGAATATCGCCGCCCCAAAGCTGAGCTGGAGGCAGCGAAAGAGGAGAGGCTTCGATATGAGGAGGCAGCACGGAAGCAAGGCTGGAAGCCCGCGAGTACAACCCAACATTTTCTTGGGGGGGGGTTAAAAGGGAGTGTGGCGAAGTCAGGTAGGAGACCTGCGCATACTCCCTGTACTTACCGTGGAGAGCGAGAGTACGGGCAGACACCGTGTTACGCATGGTGTCTCCTGTACGCGTGCATAGCCCGGTTCGGTACATTCCAGCTCCACATATCGGCCGGGCTAGATTGAGGAGCGTTGAGCCAGATGTCATGAAGCCGGCCCAACGCATCTGGCCACCAGTGCGTCTCCTCGGGCCGGCTTACATGGCACCAGCCTTACACATGGTGTCCCCGGTTCGCCTACATAGCCCGGTGCGGGTTATTCCACCTCCCAGCACTGGTCGGGCGATGGGGAGCATACAACCAGGTAAGGTTGGGCAGGCTCAGTGCTCAAGGGAGCCAGTACGCCTGCACGGTCCGGTATTTCCGGCGCCACCTCCCTGCCCCAGCCCAGTACCACCAGTGCCTACACCACGCACCAGGCTTCCAGTGCGTCTCCAGAGCCCTGTTCCTCCTCCACGCACTCTCCCTGTGGTGCGTGTCTCCAGTCCAGTGCCTCCAGTTCCGGCACCACGCATCAAGCCTCCTGTGTGTCTCCAGAGTCCTGTACGCACTGTTCCTTCTCCCCGTACTCGCCCTGATGTGCGTGCCCTCAGCCCGGTACCACCAGTGCCGGTACCACGCACCAGGCCTATAGTACGCCTTGAGAGTCCAGTGTGCCCTGTTGCTGCTCCCCGCACTAGCCTGAAGGTGCGTGTCCTTAGCCCGGTACCTCCAGTTCCGGCACCACACACCAAGCCTATAGTGCGTCTCAGCCGGCCAGAGTCTGCCGTCTGCCCAGCGGTGCCTGAACTGCCCGTCTGGACTGAGCCTTCAAAGCCGCCCGTCTGCCATGAGCCTGCAAAGAGCCGTCAGCCAGCCATGACCAGCCAGAGCCGTCAGCCAGCCATGACCAGCCAGAGCCGTCAGCCAGCCATGACCAGCCAGAGCAGTCAGCCAGCCATGACCAGCCAGAGCCGTCAGCCAGCCATGACCAGCCAGAGCCGTCAGCCAGCCATGACCAGCCAGAGCCGTCAGCCAGCCATGACCAGCCAGAGCCGTCAGCCAGTCCGGAGCTGCCGTCCCTCAGTCCGGAGCTGCCGTCCCTCAGTCCGGAGCTGCCGTCCCTCAGTCCGGAGCTGCCGCCCCTCAGTCCGGAGCTGCCCCTCATTCCGGTGTTGCCCCTCAGTCCGGTGCTGCCCCCTAATCCAGTGGGGTTAATTTGGAGGGTGGCCATTTGGAGGAGGCTACCAAAGCGGGTATTGACAATGGTGGAGTGGGGGCCACGTCCCGCACCCGAGCCGCCGCCATGATGGGGCCCACCCCGGACCCTCCCCTTTCTATGTCAGTTTGTGGGGTCGGAGTCCGCACCTTTGGGGGGGGGGTACTGTCACGCCCTGGACTTAGTATTCTTTGTTTTCTTTATGTTTTTTAGTTAGGTTAGGGTGTGACATGGGGAATGTATGTGTGTTTGTAGTGTCTAGTGTAGTTGTCTAGTTATGTCTATGGCTGCCTAGATTGGTTCTCAATTAGAGGCAGCTGTGGTTCATTGTCTCTGATTGAGAGCCATATTTAAGGCAGTCATAGGCATTGGGGTTTTGTGGGTAATTGTCTGTGTCTATGTTGCATGTTTGCACTTAGTCTTTGATAGCTTCACGTTCGTCTGTTTGTTGTTTTGTTTCGTTGTCCTTCTTCTAATAAAGAGAAGATGTATTTTCCAGACGCTGCGCCTTGGTCCTCTCTCTCTCCCATTGACGATCGTGACAGCACCTCAAAGATAAAGGCAGTCAAAACAGGGTGTCTGTGAGGAAGCACCTCAAAGATAAAGGCAGTCAAAACATGGTGTCTGTGAGAAAGCACCTCAAAGATAAAGGCAGTCAAAACAGGATGTCTGTGAGGAAGCACCTCAAAGATAAAGGCAGTCAAAACATGGTGTCTGTGAGGAAGCACCTCAAAGATAAAGGCAGTCAAAACATGGTGTCTGTGAGAAAGCACCTCAAAGATAAAGGCAGTCAAAACAGGGTGTCTGTGAGGAAGCACCTCAAAGATAAAGGCAGTCAAAACAGGATGTCTGTGAGGAAGCACCTCAAAGATAAAGGCAGTCAAAACAGGATGTCTGTGAGGAAGCACCTCAAAGATAAAGGCAGTCAAAACATGGTGTCTGTGAGAAAGCACCTCAAAGATAAAGGCAGTCAAAACATGGTGTCTGTGAGGAAGCACCTCAAAGATAAAGGCAGTCAAAACATGGTGTCTGTGAGGAAGCACCTCAAAGATAAAGGCAGTCAAAACAGGGTGTCTGTGAGGAAGCACCTCAAAGATAAAGGCAGTCAAAACATGGTGTCTGTGAGGAAGCACCTCAAAGATAAAGGCAGTCAAAACATGGTGTCTGTGAGAAAGCACCTCAAAGATAAAGGCAGTCAAAACAGGGTGTCTGTGAGGAAGCACCTCAAAGATAAAGGCAGTCAAAACAGGGTGTCTGTGAGGAAGCACCTCAAAGATAAAGGCAGTCAAAACAGGGTGTCTGTGAGGAAGCACCTCAAAGATAAAGGCAGTCAAAACATGGTGTCTGAGAGAAAGCACCTCAAAGATAAAGGCAGTCAAAACATGGTGTCTGAGAGAAAGCACCTCAAAGATAAAGGCAGTCAAAACATGGTGTCTGAGAGAAAGCACCTCAAAGATAAAGGCAGTCAAAACATGGTGTCTGAGAGAAAGCACCTCAAAGATAAAGGCAGTCAAAACATGGTGTCTGTGAGAAAGCACCTCAAAGATAAAGGCAGTCAAAACATGGTGTCTGTGAGAAAGCACCTCAAAGATAAAGGGAGTCAAAACATGGTGTCTGAGAGAAAGCACCTCAAAGATAAAGGCAGTCAAAACATGGTGTCTGAGAGAAAGCACCTCAAAGATAAAGGCAGTCAAAACATGGTGTCTGAGAGAAAGCACCTCAAAGATAAAGGCAGTCAAAACATGGTGTCTGAGAGAAAGCACCTCAAAGATAAAGGCAGTCAAAACATGGTGTCTGAGAGAAAGCACCTCAAAGATAAAGGCAGTCAAAACAGGGTGTCTGTGAGAAAGCACCTCAAAGATAAAGGCAGTCAAAACATGGTGTCTGAGAGAAAGCACCTCAAAGATAAAGGCAGTCAAAACATGGTGTCTGTGAGAAAGCACCTCAAAGATAAAGGCAGTCAAAACATGGTGTCTGAGAGAAAGCACCTCAAAGATAAAGGCAGTCAAAACATGGTGTCTGAGAGAAAGCACCTCAAAGATAAAGGCAGTCAACACATGGTGTCTGAGAGAAAGCACCTCAAAGATAAAGGCAGTCAAAACATGGTGTCTGAGAGAAAGCACCTCAAAGATAAAGGCAGTCAAAACATGGTGTCTGAGAGAAAGCACCTCAAAGATAAAGGCAGTCAAAACATGGTGTCTGAGAGAAAGCACCTCAAAGATAAAGGCAGTCAAAACAGGGTGTCTGTGAGAAAGCACCTCAAAGATAAAGGCAGTCAAAACATGGTGTCTGAGAGAAAGCACCTCAAAGATAAAAG
>NC_092088.1:86306617-86408256 GCF_045679555.1 Salvelinus alpinus | reverse complement strand
GTGATGAGATGTAGAGATGTAATTGGAGGGTTGTGTTAGTACAGTGATGAGATGTAGAGATGTAATTGGAGGGTTGTGTTAGTACAGTGATGAGATGTAGAGATGTAATTGGAGGGTTGTGTTAGTACAGTGATGAGATGTAGAGATGTAATTGGAGGGTTGTGTTAATACAGTGATGAGCCGTAGAGATGTAAGCTGGAGGTAATTGGAGGGTTGTGTTAGTACAGTGATGACCCGTAGAGATGTAAGCTGGAGGTAATTGGAGGGTTGTGTTAGTACAGTGATGAACCGTAGAGATGTAAGCTGGAGGTAATTGGAGGGTTGTGTTAGTACAGTGATGACCCGTAGAGATGTAAGCTGGAGGTAATTGGAGGGTTGTGTTAGTACATTGATGAACCGTAGAGATGTAAGCTGGAGGTAATTGGAGGGTTGTGTTAGTAATGTTACAGGGATGAGCTGTTAGCGGAAGGTAATTGTAAACATATCTATTTGGGTCTGGTTGGACAATTGTTCTTTTTCTGAGGAAGGCTGACACGGAAACACGGCATCGTTTTTACAATAGGTTCTATTGAACATGCAACAGAAATAAAGACATTTGAATAATAGTAAGATTGGCTTGGTCCTCCTTGTGTTTTTGTCTAACCTGTCTGACCCCTAAACCATAGTACAACTGACCCTCCTATTGGCTGCGTTTACACAGACAGCCCAATTCTGATCTTTTGCCCAATTATTGGCAAACGAGCTGATCTGAGGCTACCTGTGTGAAGGCAGTGTTAAGTTCCTCACAGTAGCAGCACAAGGAAGAGTGCTGTGGTTCTGTTTGTGATGTAAGGGTTCTACTGTTCCAGTGAAGAGACACTTCAAATGTACCTCTTGTTCTCCATAGTACCACAAGGAGGTGGTGCGTCTGATGTCAGGGGAGTTCCGTCAGCGGATCGGGGAGCGCTACATCTCTTTCGCCAGGAAGTGGATGAACTATGTCCTCACTAAGTGTGAAAGTGGCCGGGGTACCAGACCCCGCTGGGCAACTCAAGGCTTTGATTTCCTCCAAGCCATCGAACCTGCCTTCATCTCTGCTTTACCAGAGGACGACTTCCTAGTAAAAACATACTACTTCATTGACTGATTTATTAAATGACTACGTTATTGATTAATTGATTGGGCGTTTTGCAGAATGGTATTGTGATTACATAAATCCTTCCCTCTGCAGAATTTGCAAGCTCTGATGAACGAGTGCATTGGTCATGTGATCGGGAAGCCTCACAGCCCAGTCAGTGGCCTGTACATAGGTAAGACCCTGCCTCACCTGCACAAATATGTGGGCCTGTGTGGCTCAGTTGGCAAGACCATGGTGCTAGCAGCAATGCCAAGGTCATGGGTTCAAGTCCCTCAGGGATCACATGCGCATGATGAACATGTATGCACTCATTGGATAAAACCCCCATCTTGTTAGCCTTAAGGGGCCAGAAACTAGTGTGTAGAAATAGGAGGAGGGCTGGAGTCATATCTTGGCCTTGTTGAGGATGGCCCTTCCTCTCTTCTCCACTCAGCCTCCAGGAACAGTCCTCGACCGGTCAAGGTCCCTCGTTGCCATAGTGACCCCCCCAACCCCCAGCTGTTCATCCCCAATGCAGAGGGCTTCAGGTAGGTCAAAGGTCATGCTTACAATGAGGCACTAAGAACCATTTGCGGCCTTGATAATACTGTGTTTTTATAATGTGTGTTTTCCTGCATGTTCTCATATTCCTCATGTTCTCTGGTCTTGTGCAGTAATTGATGGGTTTTAAATTGGGTGGTTGAACTTGTATTAATGCTTTTGTGACTCTGAATGAGTTAACATGGAGTGTGGGTGTATGTTCTCATGTGTAACTGGTGACAACTTTGAAAGGATGTTACTGTTTGGGTGCTTGGGACACATACACACACCTCATCTCCAAGGCACTCCAGAGTTCCTCAGTGTGTTTTTGTCACCAGCTCTAGGAGTCTCCCTTGCGACCTACGGACTCAGCTGTGTCTACCTACAGGCCCCCGCACAGTCCCTGCCCCTCAGGGCCCCCCCGGGGAACACGGTCCAACCAAAGCACCTGGATCCACCCCAAATGACGTCAGGTAGCCCCCCCCCCCCAAGTACCAAGTACTACTAGGGTTGTACTATCAACCCAGAGCACCCCAGCCACAGGCTAATATCCCATATCCCACCCCTCCCATCTGAACTAGTCAACTAGTGGTTCAGATTTAAGTTCTATATTTATTTCCCCTTATTTGACCAGGTGAGTTGACAGAGAAGTCGGGTTGACATGCCCCCGGTGGTTTACCCTGCCATACTATCTCACAGTTTTGGAGTGGACCCAGAGAGTAGCATGTTCTGCATGCTTATCCAGATGTAAAAAAATAGATATATATTGTAAAAATTATATGTATTGTCACATGCAGTGAAATGTGTTTTACAAGGTCAGCCATAGTAGTACGGCGTATATTAGGGTTAAGTGCCTTGCTCAAGGGCACAGACAGATTTTCAGCTTGTCAGCTCGGGTATTCGAACCAGCGACCTTTCGGTTACTGGCCCAGTGCTCTAACCGGTTTGTATGCGTTGCCGCTAACAGAAATGTGCATTTAAAAATACCACTTTATAACACTATCAAAACTACAGTTTTATAAGGACTGTCTTTTTAAAGGAATAGTTCACTCAAATGTGTTACCTTACCCTGAATGCCATCTATGGAGAGACTTTAATCCATGCTTTCCTTTTGTCCACCTGGCCAATGTCCCACAACACACATTCTCCAACACGTGGTTGTGCATGGCGTGAGAAATGTAAACACAACCTGTTACCTCATCATGCTGCGGGAAAATACAATGCCAGAGTTACTCTGCTATTAATCCATATTAGTGTGGCCTTGCTTTTATTCTAAGCATCTGATGGGCTCTTGATCTTTGGCTTGTTTGGTTTCTGTCCTTTTAAAATGAAAGCATGTGCTCTAGCTGAGCTGTCTGTTTGACCTTTGAACTTTGGTGGGATGGGCATAGTTATAGAATCATTCTATTTCTACGGGTGTGGGGTAGGGTTGAGAGTTATAGAGTTATTGTATCACGTATTTGTTATGTTCCGCCATCTCGATAATCACAAGCCTCTTGACTGATATTGGTTGACCACAGGTCCCAGATATGTTTGTGCTGTCTCCTACGGTCATTGTTATGGCATCACAATAGCCATAGGAGTTGGCAACAGATCTGGAACCGGGCTAGTCTGGGACCTGAGCCGTACTGTACAATGCAGGATCAATGAGTTGGCCAGCTAACTTGGTAAAATATTTTGATAAAATATTTTTTTTTTTTATGTACATACAAACACATTTTTAGTGAACCAGAAAATCTAGTTATTTCTGGTTGCTTATCAAAGTTGTCTGGCTAACTCATTGATCCTGCTTGGTAGTATACCCCTCTGATGGCTGACAACTTGGGTAGATTGTAGTTGATTGTATGATACCTGCCTCTCCCTGTGCAGAGGGACCAACCTCCAGGAGAACGACAGGCTGTGGTCTGCAGCGGCCGAGATGCATTTCAGGTCTCTGAGCCGACACTCCAGTCCCACTGAGAACAGGGAAGGTATTAGACACTTTTAATTGTTTGCATTGTCCTGTTGAGATGTTTATGATATTGTCTTAATGGAACTGTGCATTCTGCATAATTACGTCTTTTTGACTTTGAACAAGAATGAAATAAAATGGAAAGTAGGAGTAGTCACTTGACCTGTGTGTTTTTCTACCTTAACATAGCTCCCATCTTACTGCCTGTCTGTCGTCTCTCTCATCAGAACCCTCCTATCCTAAGGGAGGAGAACCCAGCAGCACAGCTAGGAGAAGCTGGGAGCTCCGCACCTTCATCAGCCAATCAAAAGGTGAGAATAACGAGGGGGTAGATGGGGGTGTTGCAAGTCCAAGTCCTAGATACCATCTCTGGCTGTTGTGCCCTTGTGCAAGGCACTTAATCTCTAAACTGCTCCAGAGTAGTGTGTAGAGTCCGTCTGTTCTATGCTTTTACACAACTGAGAAAGTACCCGGGTCTGTTTTCTATTCCTCTTCATTCCTGAGAGTCTGTCCTCTACACCTCTTTCTCCTCAGACACGGCAGCCAGACAGAGCCCCATGGAAGCTGTACGTCGCTCCATACACTCCTTCGAGGACAAACGCTACGCAGTCATGAAGCAAAGGAACATCATTGGCCAGGTGTGCGACACCCCCAAATCCTACGACAACGTCATGCACGTTGGCCTCCGCAAGGTCACCTTCAAGTGGCAGAGGGGCAACAAGATAGGTATGTACTGTACACCCTATTCCCTTTATAGTGCACTACTTTTGGTCAGAGCCTCGGCTGAACTTGTCCCCCCTAAATGATACCCTATCCTCTATATACAGGGCTTTCCTCCAGAGCCCACGAGGCCCTGGCCAACAGTTGTACACAGTAAAGGGAATAGGTTGCCAGTTTAGATTTTCCCTGGAGTTTGTCCTTTAGTATTGTTGTCTCATTTATCATGCCCATGGTGTTTCATCTGTCTCCCGCTACAGGTGAGGGACAGTATGGCAAGGTGTACACCTGCATCAACGTGGACACTGGGGAACTCATGGCTATGAAGGAGGTAGGTAGCCATGGCCTGATAGGCTTTTGTAGCCAAAGTGTTGCTACAACAATGTAGCACGGGAGCAGAATGTTGCCCTGAATTGAAAAAAATGTTTATGGTCATTTTAATTCACTGCCAGTTAACATCCATTCCTATCAACAGTTCCCATACTATTTTCCCATACGTAAAAAACATGTTTTTGTCCAATAAAAGTGTATTTTCCTGATCAGATCCGGTTCCAGCCGAACGACCATAAGACGATAAAGGAGACAGCAGATGAGCTGAAGATCTTTGAGGGCATCAAACACCCCAACCTGGTCCGCTACTTTGGTGTTGAGCTACATCGGGTAAGAGCATGTGTCCCAAAGTTCTAGGAACTTTCCCTGGCTTTTCAGATATTCTAGTTGGAGGTTCCCGTAATCAAGAGGGAATCCTCCGACCGGAATCTCTGAAAAGCCAGGGAACTTTGGGAAAGTTTGAAAGGTCAGGTCAAACTCAGTCTATGTGAATGATATGACACTATGTATGAACGGGCTATAACATCAGATTGGATGTATGCATTAACTGTCTGTGTCCCCCCCTCTCCCCACCAGGAGGAGATGTACATCTTCATGGAGTACTGTGATGAGGGGACCCTGGAGGAGGTGTCCAGGCTTGGCCTACAGGAACACGTCATCAGGCTGTACAGCAAACAGACCACCACGGCCATCAACGTGCTGCACGAACACGGCATCGTGCACAGAGACATCAAGGGTCAGTTAGCACCTCTTTCTGGTGGAGATGTCTCTTTCTCTCTAGCCTACTGTTGGTCTCTTAATTCAATGTCAGGGTTATGCAGGCACCTTGTAGCAGTGTTATGAATCAGTTAATGCATTTTAGCTATAGACATTGGCTGGGGGTTTATGCCATAAAGAAAAGCTATCATCATTCTCAGATTGAGTTATCAACCCTTCCTGTGGCTCCAGTGTCATTGACACAGCAGGAGTTGTTCTTACTGTATGGATGTCTCTATGAGCCCAGTGTCTCCCTCTCACTCCTCCTTTCTTGGCCTCTCTCTCACTGTTCCTCCTCTCTCTCTACCATAGGAGCCAACATCTTCCTGACGTCGTCAGGCTTGATCAAGCTGGGGGACTTTGGCTGTTCTGTGAAGCTGAACAATGCCCAGACCATGCCTGGAGAGGTTAACAGCACCATGGGAACGGCAGGTGAATGAGACACATTATGTTATACGCTCCCTTCAGAAAGTATTCATGTCCCCTCACTCATCTGCGACCTGTACGCTCTCGTTGGCTGGCCCTCGCGTCATACTCGTCGCCAAACCCACTGGCTCCAGGTCATCTACAAGACCCTGCTAGGTAAAGTCCCCCCTTATCTCAGCTTGCTGGTCACCATAGCAGCACCCACCTGTAGCACGCGCTCCAGCAGGAATATCTCTCTGGTCACCCCCAAAGCCAATTCTTCCTTTGGCTGCCAATGACTGGAATGAACTACAAAAATCTCTAAAATACAAAAATCTCTGAAACTGGAAACACTTGGCCCTCACTAGCTTTAAACACCAGCAGTCAGAGCAGCTCACAGATTACTGCACCTGTACATAGCCCATCTATAATTTAGCCCAAACAACTACCTCTTCCCCTACTGTATTTATTTTGCTCCTTTGGACCCCATTATTTATATTTCTACTTTGCTCATTCTTCCACTGCAAATCTACCATTCCAGTGTTTTACTTGGCCACCATGGCCTTTTTTGCCTTTACCTCCCTTATCTCACCTCATTTGCTCACATTGTATATAGACTTATTTTTCTACTGTATTATTGACTGTATGTTTGTTTTACTCCATGTGTAACTCAGTGTTGTTGTATGTGTCGAACTGCTTTGCTTTAGCTTGGCCAGGTCGCAATTGTAAATGAGAACTTGTTCTCAACTTGCCTACCTGGTTAAATAAAGGTGAAATAAATCAAATAAATCTACACACACTACCCCATAATGACAATGTGAAAGCATGTTTTTAGACATTTTTGCGAATGTATTGATAATTAAATAAATATCAAATTTACATAAGTATTCACACCCCTGAGTCAATACTTTGTAGAAGCACCTTTGGCAGCGATTACAGCTGAGAGTCTCTGGATAAGATTCTAAGAGCTTTCCACAGCTGGATAGTGCAACATTTGCCCAATTATTATTTATCAAATTCTTCAAGCACTGTCAAATTGGTTGTTGATCATTTCTAGGCAACCATTTTCAGGTCTTGCCATAGGTTTTCAAGACAATTTAAGTCAAAACTGTAACACTGTCCACTGTAGATTTGGCCTTGTGTTTTAGGTTATTGTCTTGCTGAAAGGTGAAATAATTTATCAGTGTCTGGTGGAAAGCAGACTGAACCAAGTTTTCCTCTAGGGAAAAATAATGTGAGTTTACTAAAGGCTGGGTAATTAGTTATCATGATGAAACTGAGTTAGGAAGGACACCTGTATCTTTGTAGTGACTGGGTGTATTGCTACACCATCTAAAGTGTAATTAATAACCATGATCAAAAGGAAATTCGATGTCTGCTTTTTTTACCCATCTACAAATAGGTGCCCTTCTTTGCAAGGCATTGGAAAACCTCCCTGGTCTTTGTGGTTGAATTTCACTGCTTGACTGAGGGATCTTACAGATAATTGTATGTGTGGGGTACTGAGATGAGGTAGTCAATCAAAAATCATGTTAAACACTTATTGCACACAGAGTGAGTCCATGCAACTTATTATGGGACTTGTTAAGCACATTTTTACTCCTGAACTTATTTAGGCTTGACTCAAGACATTTCAGCATTAAACTTTTAGACACTTTTAGACAACTTTTAGGTATTGTGTGTAGGCCAGTGACACAAAATCAGTTTTAAATGATGGTTGTAACACAAAATGTGGAGAAAGTCAAGGGGTGTGAATACTTTGAAGGCCCAGTATGGAACCTGTACGTCTGCTGTGTATAACTACGTAGGTTTATTTTTGAACAATTCCAAAAAATAATTTCCTCCTGGGGGGAAAATTGTATTCTAATCTAATAGGACTTTAGTTTTTAATGTCACCACCCATTAGCCCCTCCTATGGTCACCCCTTCTCTTCTGGTAAAAGGACTCACGAGGCGATATGTGAGTTTACAAAAGCCTAGGTAATTAATTATCATAGTGAAACTTTAAGCATCGCTGTGCTCCTTTGGCATTGTTGTATCTGTTTAAATGTAATGTCTCTTTGGTTATGAGTCGGACCCCAGTAAGACTAGCTGTCGACCCGAATGAATAAAACAAATCTAATCAATCTCCCTGCTGTCACAATTCATACACTTATCAAGATCTAAGAATAGAGAGATTTCATGTTTCAGATTATTGCTTGTTCAGTTGTTAACCTGCTCTTTCCCTACTCTATTCATCAGCATATATGGCACCTGAGGTCATTACGAGGGCAAAGGGCGAAGGTCATGGCCGAGCAGCTGACATCTGGAGTTTGGGATGTGTCCTCATCGAGATGGTGACTGGGAAGGTAAGAACTCGCTCAAGGGGAGGATTGAGCAGACATTTAACCATAATGGTTGCTCATACAATTCAAATGGTTCTAGCATTTCTACTGCTGCTGCTACTACTACCACCTAAAATTACCACCACCTACTACCTAACCCTACCTACTACTACTACTACTACTACCACCTAAAATTACCACCACCTACTACCTAACCCTACCTACTACTACTACTACCACCTAACATTACCACCAACTACTACCTAACCCTACCTACTACTACTACTACTACTACCACCAACTACTACCTAACCCTACCTACTACTACCACCTAACATTACCACCACCGAACATTACCACCAACTACTACCTAACCCTACCTACTACTACTACTACTACCTAACCCTACCTACTACTACTACTACCTAACCCTACCTACTACTACTACTACTACTACTACCTAACCCTACCTACTACTACTACTACCTACCTAACCCTACCTACTACTACTACTACTACTACCTAACCCTACCTACTACTACTACTACTACTACTACTACTACTACTACTACCACCACCTAACATTACCACCGACTACTACCTAACCCTACCTACTACTACTACTACTACTACTACTACCACCACCTAACATTACCACCAACTACTACCTAACCCTACCTACTACTACTACTACCACCACCTAACATTACCACCACCTACTACCTAACCCTACCTACTACTACCTAACATTACCACCACCTACTACCTAACCCTACCTACTACTACCTAACATTACCACTACCTAACCCTACCTACTACTACTACCACCTAACATTACCACCACCTACTACCTAACCCTACCTACTACTACCTAACATTACCACCACCTACTACCTAACCCTACCTACTACTACCACCTAACATTACCACTACCTAACCCTACCTACTACTACTACCACCTAACATTACCACCACCTACTACCTAACCCTACCTACTACTACTACTACTACTACTACCACCAACTACTACCTAACCCTACCTACTACTACCACCTAACATTACCACCACCGAACATTACCACCAACTACTACCTAACCCTACCTACTACTACTACTACCTAACCCTACCTACTACTACTACTACTACTACTACTACTACCTAACCCTACCTACTACTACTACTACTACTACTACTACCTAACCCTACCTACTACTACTACTACTACTACTACTACTACCACCACCTAACATTACCACCGACTACTACCTAACCCTACCTACTACTACTACTACTACTACTACTACTACTACTACTACCACCTAACATTACCACCAACTACTACCTAACCCTACCTACTACTACTACTACTACTACTACCACCTAACATTACCACCAACTACCACCTAACCCTACCTACTACTACTACTACTACTACTACCTAACCCTACCTACTACTACTACTACTACTACTACTACTACTACTACTACCACCACCTAACATTACCACCGACTACTACCTAACCCTACCTACTACTACTACTACTACTACTACTACTACTACTACCACCTAACATTACCACCAACTACTACCTAACCCTACCTACTACTACTACTACTACTACTACCACCTAACATTACCACCAACTACCACCTAACCCTACCTACTACTACTACTACTACTACTACTACCACCTAACATTACTACCACCTACTACCTAACCCTACCTACTACTACCACCTAACATTACCACCAACTACTACCTAACCCTACCTACTACTACTACTACTACTACTACTACCACCACCTAACATTACCACCACCTACTACTACTACCACCACCTACTACTACTACCACCACCTAACATTACCACCAACTACTACCTAACCCTACCTACTACTACTACTACTACTACTACCACCTAACATTACCACCACCTACTACCTAAACCTACCTACTACTACTACTACTACTACTACTACTACTACTACTACTACTACTACCTAACCCTACCTACTACTACTACCACCTAACATTACCACCAACTACTACCTAACCCTACCTACTACTACTACTACTACTACTACTACCACCTAACATTACCACCAACTACTACCTAACCCTACCTACTACTACTACTACCACCTAACATTACCACCAACTACCACCTAACCCTACCTACTACTACTACTACTACTACTACTACTACTACTACTACTACTACTACTACTACTACTACTACTACCACCTAACATTACCACGACCTACTACCTAACCCTACCTACTACTACCACCTAACATTACCACCACCTACTACCTAACCCTACCTACTACTACCACCTAACATTACCACCAACTACTACCTAACCCTACCTACTACTACTACTACTACCACCACCTAACATTACCACCACCTACTACTACTACCACCACCTAACATTACCACCAACTACTACTACTACTACTACTACTACTACTACTACTACTACTACTACTACCACCTAACATTACCACCAACTACTACCTAACCCTACCTACTACTACCACCTAACATTACCACCTACTACTACCTAACCCTACCTACTACTACTACTACTACTACTACCACCTAACATTACCACCAACTACTACCTAACCCTACCTACTACTACTACTACCACCACCTAACATTACTACTACTACTACCACCTAACATTACCACCAACTACTACCTAAACCTACCTACTACTACTACTACTACTACTACCACCTAACATTACCACCACCTACTACCTAAACCTACCTACTACTACTACTACTACCTAACCCTACCTACTACTACTACCACCTAACATTACCACCAACTACTACCTAACCCTACCTACTACTACTACTACTACCACCTAACATTACCACCAACTACTACCTAACCCTACCTACTACTACTACTACTACTACTACTACTACTACCACCTAACATTACCACCACCTACTACCTAACCCTACCTACTACTACTACTACTACTACTACTACTACTACTACTACTACTACTACCACCTAACATTACCACCAACTACTACCTAACCCTACCTACTACTACCACCTAACATTGCCACCTACTACTACCTAACCCTACCTACTACTACTACTACCACCTAACATTACCACCAACTACTACCTAACCCTACCTACTACTACTACTACTACTACTACCACCACCTAACATTACCACCAACTACTACCTAACCCTACCTACTACTACTACTACTACTACTACTACCACCTAACATTACCACCAACTACTACCTAACCCTACCTACTACTACTACCACCTAACATTACCACCAACTACTACCTAACCCTACCTACTACTACTACCTAACCCTACCTACCTACTACTACTACTACTACTACTACTACTACTACTACTACTACTACTACTACCTAACCCTACCTACTACTACCACCACCTAACATTACCACCAACTACTACCTAACGCTACCTACTACTACCACCACCTAACATTACCACCAACTACTACCACCACCACCACCTACTACTACTACCTAACCCTACCTACTACTACTACTACTACCACCACCTAACATTACCACCAACTACTACCTAACGCTACCTACTACTACTACTACCACCACCTAACATTACCACCAACTACCACCACCACCACCACCACCACTACTACTACTACTACTACTACTACTACTACTACTACTACCACCTAACCCTACCTACTACTAATACCACCCAACATTACCACCAACTACTACCACCACCTAACATTACCACCAACTACTACCTAACCCTACCTACTACTACTACCACCTAACATTACCACCACCTACTACCTAACCCTACCTACTACTACTACTACTACCACCTAACATTACCACCACCTACTACCTAACCCTACCTACTACTACTACTACTACTACTACTACTACTACTACCACCACCTAACATTACCACCAACTACTACCACCACCTACTACTACTACTACTACTACTACTACTACTACCACCTAACCCTACCTACTACTACTACTACCACCTAACATTACCACCAACTACTACCACCACCTAACATTACCACCAACTACTACCTAACCCTACCTACTACTACTACTACTACCACCTAACATTACTACCACCTAACATTACCACCACCTACTAACTAACCCTACCTACTACTACCACCTAACATTACCACCACCTACTACCTAACCCTACCTACTACTACTACCACCTAACATTACCACCAACTACTACCTAAACCTACCTACTACTACATCTACCACCTAACATTACCACCAACTACTACCTAACCCTACCTACTACTACTACTACTACCACCACCTAACATTACCACCACCTAACATTACCACCACCTAACATTACCACCAACTACTACCTAACCCTACCTACTACTACTACTACTACTACCACCTAACATTACCACCAACTACTACCTAACCCTACCTACTACTACTACTACCACCTAACATTACCACCAACTACTACCTAAACCTACCTACTACTACCACCAACTACTACCTAACCCTACCTACTACTACCACCTAACATTACCACCAACTACTACCTAACCCTACCTACTACCAGTACTACATAGCACTAGCTGCTACTACTACTACTACTACTATTCACTACTTAGTATTCACTACTATTTTTCATTACTACTTTACTAATTATTATTCACTACCACTACTACTATTATTCACTACTACTTGTTCGCTACTACTATTATTCACTACTTTCAATACCTACGACTACTACTCACTATTATTCACTACTACTTATTATTTACTACTATTATTCACCACCTACGACTTATATTCTACTAGTTGTTATTCACTACTTTCACCACCTACGACTACTATTCACTACTACTACCACCTAACACTAGCTACTTATTATTCACTACTACTAATACTACTATTATTCACTACTTTCACCATATACGACTACTATTCACTACTACCACCACCTAACACTAGCTACTTATTACTCACTACTACTCATTCACCACTACTACTACTACTAACAACTTTCACCACCTACGACTTATTATTCACTACTACTATTATTAATTATTCACTACTACTATTATTCACCACCGACTTATTTTCTACTAGTTATTATTCACTACTTTCACCACCTACGACTACTATTCACTACTACTACCACTGTCAGGATTCACCTAGCGGTCATGATTTGGGGCTGTACAAATGTTTGATGTATTAGACTAATTGATTATGCGTATGTTATATTAATAGAAGGGGTGGGGTTATAAGACCCTTCCCTCACATTTATAGGGTCCTAGACTATAGATTAAATATATATATATATATATATCGTTTTAGAATTGTTCCACGGTTGTTTTCTTTCTCTCTCTGTCTCTTTCTCTCTGTCTGTGTGTGACTGAGACAGAACTCTGCAGGGGAGTGTGGGAGATAAGAGACTAGTTAGACATTCCACAATAAATCAGCTTTGGGGAGCGGACGTTTACTGCTAAGTTTAAGATACCACTAAAAGACATTGTTTATATAGGGTTTTGGACTCAGGAGTAAAAAGGTAATGACATAGTGATGTCACTGACTAAGGCGGGACTTCGGTTTAATAAAACAACTTGAGACCTTTTGTTTGAGGCAGAACTTACTCAGAAACATGCGTGCTATGTTCCTGTTCCATTACCACCAACTACTGACTAACCCTACCTACTACTACTACCTCCTAACAGTAGTAGTAGTACTAGTAGTAGTACTAATACTATTACTACTATTAACATTCACTATGTTACTACAATAACATTATTCACTTATTTACTACTGCTATTATTATTATTCACTACTGTGAACGCTTCAGAGTAGTAGAATTAGTTTGTACTATGTATTCAAGGTTGTTTAAATTTTTTGCCTGATTTGAGTCTACTCCCTCGCCAATCCTCTCTCTCTCCGTGTCCCTCTCCAACCGTCAATGTCTGTTTTGTTTGTAGGCTATATTGATTGAGGAAGTGTTGTAATCAAATGTAATCTAAACACGGTTCACGTCTGAAGTTAAGCAGGTTGAAGAGTGTTTAGAAAGGTCTCCAGACTGATCGTTGTGTCCTTTCTGTCCTTCTCCCCTATCCCACCATGCAGAGGCCATGGCACGAGTATGAGCACAACTTCCAGATCATGTACAAGGTGGGTATGGGCCACAAGCCCCCCATCCCAGAGAAGCTGTCCACTGAGGGGAAGGATTTCCTGGGTCACTGTCTAGAGAGCGAGCCCAAACGACGCTGGACCGCCAGTACCCTGCTAGACCACCCCTTCGTCAAGGTCAAACACTTTTTCTATTTTGAAAAATGCATACAGTTCACTGCAAGGGTAGACTTTATGCTGGCAGTCACATTGTGGTCTAACTAGATTCAATGTGAAGATCACAAGTCTAATCGAGAGATCCTCTCCTGTCTTTCAATCCCAGGTTTGCACGGATGAAGAGTGAGGGGGAACTGACACCGCTGCTCCCACGTTTACAAACTATAGCACTACTGTTCATGTTGGCCAGAGACCGAAAGATGAGGGTCTTGTGAACACAGGAAATTATGACTGCAGGCATATGGCGCTAAACTGAGGAACTTTATTAAGACATCATTTCCGATGGACGACTAAACTGGATCACTTGGATCGTGTTCCTTACAAACCAAGCGGAAGAAAACTGACTGCAACAGGGAGAGACACTATCTGTTGAAAAACGTTTTGCTACAGTGTGCCCTAATGAACATGACCCTGTAGTAGAAGTCTTATGTCCTGGGGAGGGCAATGTATTGTACATACTGTAATAATAGGATTGGATCGATCCTTGTATAAACAATATTGTAAAGCTTAGGTAATAAGTATAGCCACATCTTGTTCTCTCATTGGTGAAGATGAGATGGAACAAGGCAAATGAGGAAGATATTGAAAAACAAAAGCTATGGCACTTTAAATAAAGCAGTTTTTTCCTTTCAGTGAGTGTACTAGGGACAGTTGAGATCTAAGTTCACTGCAGACATTTGGGCCTCGTTCAGTAGGCAAACGTTGTGGAACATTGCAGCTAGAAATGTCAAAAGGCATGTTTGTTTTACATAACATATCTATCTGAATGTTCCACAATGTTGTGCCCTTCTGAACGTGCCCCAGGTTTAGTCGAGGCAGCAGTCTTGCCTTCAGTCGTTTGATGAGGTGAGTGTCATTGCACAGAAGCAGGGGATGCTGTACTTAGTGCCATCTGTAATTATTGGGACAAAACATTTTTCTTTTTGGCGTTATACTTCAAAAGTTTTTATTTTAAATCAAACAATGACTGAGGGTGTTATCATCCATATCATGTGAACTGTTTAGCACTTTTCGGACATTAGTCCCCCCCCATTTTAGGGGACCAATTCAGTTAAAAAATAAATAAAAAATGTATTTTTTGGTCCCATATTCATAGCACTACATCAAGCTTGTGACCAAACTTATTGGATAATGAGTGAAAGTTCCACACACATCTCATACCCAAGACATGCTAACCTCTCGTTATTGTAATGGTGAGACGTTAGCCTCACTCATCATTATCCAAAGTGTTTAGAAACATATTGTATTTTTTACAATAAGTGACTGCAATGACACTACATTATAAAATGACATCAGCTTGTTGTAGTCCTTGTGTGCTATAAATATGGGACCAAATACTGACTACTTCAATAAACAAGTGAATTTGTCCCAATACTTTTAGTTCCCTAAAAAGTGCTTTATTTCTAAAACGGTTCACCCGATATGGATGAAAATACCCTTAAATTAAAGCTGACAGTCTGCACTTTAACCTCAGTCATTGTTTGATTTCAAATCCAAACTGAGTCCCTAAGAAAAATGTATTCACTGAGGACACTGTATAAGAAACTATTTCCACCCATACATTAAATTAACAATCAATGGCTGTGGGGAAGAGTCTAGGAAGGAAAGAACGTTTATTTTTATTTTTGGTGGATTTGTTTTAAAATAGTTATTTCGCCTTGCTGAGGATCCCATTTTTACAGTTGGAGATTAAGCTTACGTCCCAAATGGGATGTAGAGGGTATGGGCAGCACTGATTGGTTGACAGAGTCAGACAGGTGTGTTCCGATTGGAGAGCCATGGAACTGAAGCATATCCAACCGAGGAGAGACAACGGTCCGATCTCACTCCCTGCTGCTGAATGCACACACACACTTTCTGGTCCTCTGCTATGTACAAACAATATTACATCTTTAAGAAATGCTGTGAGATTAGTATGTCCTAGATTCATCAAACATAACATGGTAATGTTTACACAGGATCTTAAAATAGAAGGGAGTGCCTGCGTTTGTACGTACACACTGCTGAAACTAAAGCCAGCGTCAACCTGTGAAGTGGGCTTATCTGGTACTTCAGTTTATTACAGAATCTCATATGTGCAAAAAAGTTGTCCATTTATCACAATTTTAGTGCATTTAACACACACCAACATGTATGACTAAAGCGTGTTGTGATATGGCAAGGACAACAAAGACATGTATGCATGCCCTGAACCTACAGTGCATTCGGAAAGTATTCAGACCCCTTGACTTTTTCCACATTGTCACATTCTAAACTGGATGAAATTAAAAAAAAACTCAAAATGACAAAGTGAAAACATATCTTATTTACATTAGGATTCAGACCTTTTGCCATGAGACTCAATTGAGCTCAGGTGCATCCTGTTTCCATTGATCATCCTTGAGCTGTTTCTACAACTTGATTGAGTCCACCTGTGGTAAATTAAATTGGTTGGACATGATTTGGAAAGGCACACCTGTCTATATAAAGTCCCACAGTTGACAATGCATGACAAAGCAAAAACCAAGTCATGAGGTCAAAGGAATTGTCCGTAGAGCTCCGAGACAGGATTGTGTCGAGGCACAGATCTGGGGAAGGGTACCAAAATATTTCTGCAGCATTGAAGATCCCCAAGAACACATTGGCCTCCATTCTTAAAATGGAAGTTTGGAACCACAAAGACTCTTCTTAGAGCTGGCTGCCCGGCCAAACTGCGCAATCAGGGGAGAAGTGCATTGGTCAGGGAGGTGACCAAGAACCCGATGGTCTCTGACAGAGCTCCTCTGTGAGATTGGGAAAGTTGTCCTTCTGGAAGGTTAACTATCTCTGCAGCACTCTACCAATCAGGCCTTTATGGTAGAGTGGCCAGACGGAAGCCACTCCTCAGTAAAAAGGCACATGACAGCCCACTTGCAGTTTGCCAAAAGGCACCTAAAGACTCTCAGACCATGAGAAGCAAGATTTTACTCTTTGGCCTGAATGCCAAGCATCACATCTGGAGGAACCCTGCCACCATCCCTACGGTGAAGCATGGTGGTGGTAGCATCTTGCTGTTGGGATGTTTTTCAGCGGCAGGGACTGGGAAACTAGTCAGGATTGAGGGAAAGATGAACGGAGCAAAGTACATAGAGATCCTTGATGAAAACCTGCTCCAGAGTTCTCAGGACCTCCGACTGGGGCGAAGGTTCACCTTCCAACTGGACAATGACCCTAAGCACACAACCAAGACAATGCAGGAGTGGCTTCGAGACAAGTCTGAGTGGAGACTTGAACCCGATCGAACATCTCTGGAGAGACCCGAAAACAGCTGCGCAGCGACGCTCCCCATCCAACCTGACAGAGCTTGAGGATCTGCAGATAATGGGAGAAACTCTCCAAATACAGGCGTGCCAAGCTTGTAGCGTCATACCCAAGACTCAAGGCTAATCGCCTCAAGGTTCTTCAACAAATTACAGAGTAAAGGGTCTGAATATTTATGTAAATGTGATAATTTTTTCCCAAAAAAATCTTAACCTGTTTTTACTTTGTCATTATGGGGTATTGTGTGTAGATTGAGGGGGGAAACTATTTAATCCATTTTAGAATAAGGCTAATGTAACAATCTGTAAAAAGTCAAGGGGTCTAAATACTTTGAATGCACAGTATGTGTTTGTAGGTGCAGTATATTCATGTATTGGCAAGAGACTGCTGAAGCACCTTCCACCCTTCTTGTCGTACTTGAGTTGAATGCAATGCCATCTCTGACCAGCAACATTCTTTCTTTGGAATGAGTTATTTGCTGGAGGAGAACTGTGCTGTAGGGATGATATTGGTAATGTGAGTGGTCCCTGGGAGCTGGGAAGGATCTTGCAGTTGTAAGGCCATCTCCTCAGTTCAGTGGGACCCCATAGCTGGAGCTTCTCTTAATCTCAGTCTGTCCAATCATCCAGCGCACACCAACTGACACTGAGAATGGAATAGAGAGGAAAGGGATGAACATACTGTATGCTGAGGCGAATATTATGAAGTCTGGTTACATTATCCAGTGGAAATGTTTGACCAACTTTTTCAACGGTATGATTTGTGCCAACACTATCGTGTAAGCGGTACCAACCAATGGCATTACAGTCATGCGATATTATTCAGTACTTTCCAAGAGGAAGGAACAATCTGTTCTTGCTGTTGGTCCGTTTCAAAATATTTGGTAAACAATGGATAAGATTGAGAATGTACTAACAAAAAGACCTTTTAGCAAGAGTTAGTCACACCTGTCACAAAGCGGCCCTGGTTGAAGGCGAGTTTAGTCACGAAAAAGAAAACAGGGCTTGCAGTTGGATGTACGACGCCTCCTAGCGGCCATGTTGGAAGACCATCGCATTAATTATTCTGACAACAGCCGAGTGGCTACCCCAAACAGCTTAAGTGCCTAAAACTAGTGGACTCATCACCACAATCATTTTCTGTTGAGTAACAAGGCAGCAAAGACAACGGGGGGAAAACGTTTACAGATTCGCCGCAATCATGAAACACCGTTGGTGAGAGAAGTCTCAAGAACTGTCAGAAAAGTTAGGAAAACACCTGGCCGTCAAGCCCTCAATCCAGACAGCTGTCAGTAACAGGTCTGCTACTGTACGATCAATTCATCACTAGTAAATCAAGTCTGATTTTCAAGTTTAGTTTGGTTGAGAACAAGTTCTCGTTTACAACTGCGACCTGGCCAAGATAAAGCAGAGCAGTGCGACGAAAACAACAGTTACATATGGGATAAACAATCATACAGTCAATAACACAATAGAAAAATCTGTATACAGTGTGTGCAAATGGAGTGAGGTGGTAAGGTGGCCTTTGATAAACAATTCATGCAATTCGACTACACATGATTGCCCATACGAGGGGGGGGGGGCTGTAAATACTGCGTCCAAAATACCACAGCCGACTGCAGTTACAGCAGTTTCAAAACGGCAATCTTTTTTTTGTAAGGGTGGATAAATGACCAGAATCTTTTTTTTAATACGATGGTAGCCTAGGCCTACTCTACTAACACTGACAACAGATGAATAAAAACGACCTTGTCTTGAATGCAACCAGCTTTTGTCAAAAGTATTTTTTTTGTTTTGCATTTATAGATAACCGTAAACCTTCTGCCTAAATTCTAATCTGCTACAAAATGTCATAGGACTTTAATTTGACAATATCTGGATCCCTTCCAGCCCTAGCCATGACCATGAAAAGGGTAGACGCAAATTGTACAATATGACCTACATATAGTCTGGAGGACATTGTTGTCCAAAAAAAAAAAAATCCTCCAGTGATTATCATATGATTATTCATAAGAGGGAAAATGTATGGACATTACAGGGCAAAGGCCTCAATGTGCCAAGACAACCTGCTGTGTGACTGTTCCAGTCCAACAATAGATTGAATCTTTATGACAAACACCTGAATGAATTAAACACAACCAAACAATCAAGAGCCCTGATGGTATAGGTGACCTGAAGAAGCGATAGTCTAACATCAGGTGTGCTTTTCATATGTTTATGTACTGTAGGTTCACCAGCTGGCCTCAAGATGGGATTCCCACTGAAGATGAGAAATGCTGCAACATCAGTTTCTACTACTTTGTCATTTTCCAGACATGAAAAGGAGACAACCCTCAATTATACGAGATGGTTGTCATATGCTGTGCTTTGGTCAATCTGAATGATTCTGTTGTGCCATTTGAGTAGAGCACCTTCACCTTGTCGTCATGACAAAGGTGCCCCCTTAAACCATATGAATATATCAAATGTAATGTGCAACATGTAATAGACTGTTGTTGCTATTGTAAACATACAGTTTAATAGGATATATTGTTGTCTGGGTGAAATGAAACATATCGTCTCATCTCTGCTGAGACGAGTCCCATTGAATAAGTATCTTATAGCCCAACTCTTATTTCTTTACAATTTAAACACATTTCGCATAGACAATGTAATTGTGGTAGTCTTAGGCAAACCATCTTCATTATCACAGTGCCACTCAGATGTTCTGGGAGAAAAGTATCTTGACTTGGTAGTTGTGTGTTTTAAGCTAATGATCACATCTCCTTCTTTCAGACATTTCACCACCTAGATTACAAGGGTTGGATTTGAACCAAAGCATGTACAAAATCCAGTATAATGATTAGCCTCATATACATTGTCTAATGGTATGGTTTTTAAATTGATAACATAGCTGAACAATATGTAAACAGTGTGTGAGTTAAGCTATTCTCTGCTTCAGATGCAATGTCAAGGGGTGAATAGCAAATGCCCATAAGGATAATGCCATCATACTATAGGCCAGTGGTTCCAAACTCCAGTCCTTGAGTACCCCCAACAGTACAGTTTTATTGTAGCCCCAGACAAACACCTGATTCAACTAATCAGGCCCTCTGAGTTGAATCAGGTATGTTTGTCTGGGGCTACAACAATGTGTGCTGTTGGGGGAACTGGAGTTGGGCTGTTGGGGGAGCTGGAGGACTGGAGTTTGGAACCACTGCTGTAGGCCTGTGGCTGCATTGGTGTTGCATGTCATTATCAGCTACAAAATGGGTTCACATGGCTGATATCCTGAGAAATAGTGGCAATCAATTACAACTAATTGTAGAGCTTATGACTGAACAAAAAGGTCATGTTCATTTGAGAATACGACACAGAATTGTGATCTGTGATTAATCAACACTAGTTCATCTTGAAAAATAGTTAATTAAAACAAGCTTAAACACGTAGCTTACTTGTAGTTTGAAATTATAGGAAAGTGTTGATTCTTTGAAGATTACTTACTAAAATGTCTAACCTTTACATGTAAGTTAACTGTTATTACTAAAGCAAAAATTACATCTCCACTGCAATGGAGGCACTTTAATTGGGGAGAACAGGCTCATGGTAATAGCTGGAGTGGAATGGTATCAAGTACACCAAACACATGGTTTCCATGATCTACAGTGGGGAGCACACTTGATTATTAACTACTTAGGTGTGTTAGTACTGGAACAGAAGCCTGCACCCCCAGCAGGGTTGCCCTGCTCCAGTTGTAAAATGTGTATACATTGTGTAACCTTTAAACTATATTTGCTAACATACTGTAGGTACACATAATCCATGGCATACAAGGATGTACCCTTACTCTCTTGGGACATTCATCTGCAGACGGATCCATAGCGCTCTGTAGCTGAGGACAGAAAACGTCAAAGAAACAGGCTTCATTGTACTCTAATTAGACAGCACTGAAAATTGTGTTGAAATATCTGTCCTCAGTTTCTCGCTAGGGACTCGAACTGGAGAATAGTTTCATGAGGTCCTCCCACAAAGGTACTTGCCCTATCCAGAGTAGCCTACTCTGCCTTCTCTGACAGCTAGCTAATCCTTTCACCCTCTATGGCTGTTAGCTAGCAAACTGGTGATATTTAATTCACATAGCTAGCTACACAGTATGTAATGTTAGCTAACATTGTGTTAGCCTGCACACTAAGTTTCTGTAGCAAACTAGCTAGCTAAAAATACAGTTTGATCATTTTCATAATATATTTACTTAATTGAATAAGTTCTCCCACTGCCTCCGTTTTCTGGGTCCTTAGAAAAACTAAATAATGGGCAATCTTCCAAGTTTTGGGTGGTAGCAAAACGCAGCTAGCCATATGGACGACTGAAGGACTTCAACATGGCGCTTGGTGCGGTTGCTAGGTTATTTGTGACGCAACTGCAAGCCCTCTATAGTGAACTTGAATAATCTTGGCTGGCTACATTAAAATTGTCTCAAGGCCGGATTTGGCTCGGGGGCCACTAGATGATGACCTCTGAAGTATATACCAATAAGACCAACCTGCAGAGCAGAAGCCCACGGTGGCCAGTATGGTGAGAATAGACCCAGAGTTGACCAGCTGGACCAGGAGGAGGTAGAGGGGGTATAGGAGAAGGCAGGTCCAGCCTATCCAGTTGATCAGGGCCCAGGGCCCACGTGGAGGCGTGACTACAGGGCCAGGGAAACACCCTGTCTGGCTGTAGTCCTCCTGGAACTGGTCCTAGAAGCACAATACATGAGCACATCAGCAACCTAACAAACAGGAGCATAGTCCATTGGCTTCACAGCCATAACCACAAGAAAGTGGGAAGGGAGGGGTTCAAAGTCCTTAAAGCTGTCTTTTTGTATATCTGATATAGTATATGGATCTCTTTAATGCAGTGCAATTTAGTACTAATCTAATGGGCCACGGGTACATTTTACAGATTGTGCAAGTGCTGCTGCCATGTTGTGTTGCTGCCATGTTGTGTTGCTGCCATGTTGTGTTGCTGCCATGTTGTGTTGTGGTTTTAGGTCTCTATATAGTGTTATTGTGATGCGTGTTTTGTCCTACATTTATATTCTATTTATTTTTAAATCCAAGGCCCCGCAGGAGGCCTTTTTACCAGGCCGTCATTGTAAATAAGAATGTGTTCTTAACTGACTTGCCTAGTTAAATAGAATAAAAATACATTGATGAAAGTGTTTGGGTCATAACTTGGTTAAATATATATATATTTTTAAATGGACCATTTTAACATTGTCTCCAAGAGCACATGTTCAACTTCATTAAAAAAAACAAGTTCCCATCTCAAGAGGTTAAATAAAATGTTTTATATAGTGTGCCAAAGTGCCAAATAAAGTAACAGGGTTGACGATTTCTTAAAATCAGCCATAAATCCCCATGTGACGGGGGAATGGAAACTTTTGTGCAACGGAGTGGCAATTGAATGCAAGCTTCACAAAATTGTTTTAATTGTTAAAACATTTCTAGCCTGTCTATGGGTAACAGAATGGCCAAAAAGAGTAGAATCAGCTTTTACACTATGATTTCACTATTCGATGTTCAATGGAAAACATTCATTTGTAAAACTTTTTTTTTAAAGGAATAGTTTCACCATATTAAACCGAGAGTTCAGTTCACTTAACAGGGTTGACCATAAAATGAAGGACAGATGTAAATGCTGAATTTTAGCACTTTAGCAAGCCTTTATTAATATTAAAAATCATATTTACTGAATTCGCCATGCGGTCTATATTAAAGGGCACTTAATAAAACATGCTTTAAAATCCAATATTGGTGCACAATTTCCACTTAAAATATCAAAGGGATGCAAGAGGCACTTTTGTGGAATGACCTGGCAATTTACATCATATAAAGTGTAAATTAAGCGAGTTTGAGCTTTTAGCTTTGTCCTTGGTGCTTACTGCACTCCAAAGAGCTGGCTGTTCAAAACATAAAGCTCTATCTAATCTAATCCAGATGCATGGCACTATAATAATACAATGAATCAAACTAACAGGGAAGAAAGCGTTTGGTGCAGAGTGCTGGTGAATTAAACATTGGGGACAGAACAAAGGTATAATGTGAAGAGTAGGTATTGACATTAAACTAATTTAAATGGAGAGTTTTAGCTTTGTCCTTGTTTTTAGTCCTTTAATAGTGAACAAATAGATGCAAACTCTGCACCTTGTGCAAATGCTTAGTTAGTAAATCTGGTCCATAGTGTGATCCCTCTCCTCAATTATAACACTACCTTCTCCTGGTAGAGTTTGTGAAGCCAGGAGGAACATTCAGCCTCATCTTCTGGTACGGACTCCAGAGGGATTCTCCTAGAAACGGGGAGGCATAAGCGACAGGGAGCAGAAGAGACAGGTAGGCTTTCAGCTGTCCAATTCAATAGAACTTTATGGTCCATTAAAATACACTGAAAAAAATATAAACGTAACAAGTGTTGTTCCCATGTTTCATGAGCTGAAATAAAAGATCCCAGAAAAGTTCCATACGCACAAAAAGCTTATTTCTCTAAAATGTTGAACACATTTGGTTACATCCCTGTTAGTGAGCATTTCTCATTTGCCAAGATAATCCATCCACTTGACAGGTGTGGCATATCAAGAAGCTGATTAACAGCATCATTATTACACAGGTACACCTTGTGCTGGGGACAATAAAAGTCCACTAAAATGTGCACACACAATTCAACAGATCTGAAGTTGGAGAGTGCAATTGGCATGATTATTTCTCTAACATAAACCGACTGCAATGTCATTTTAGAGAATTTGGCAGTACGTCCAACGTCGTGTGGGCAAGCGGTTTGCTGATGTCAACGTTGTGAACGGAGTGCCCCATGGTGACGGTGGGGTTATGGCATGGGCAGGCATAAGCTACGGACAAGAAACAGTTTTTCTTTTAATGTCGATGGCAATTTGAATGCACAGAGATACCGTGATGAGATCCTGAGGCCCATTGTCGTGCCATTCATCTGCCGCCATTCCCTTGTTTTTCAGCAGGATACTTTAAAGAAAGCTCAAGGTCATTGGCCACAGATATATATATATTTTCACCTTTATTTAACTAGGCAATCGGTTAAGACCAAATTCTTATTACTAATGACAGCCTAGGAACAGTGGGTTAACTGCCTTGTTCAGGGGCAGAACGACAGATTTTTTACCTTGCCTGCTCGGGGATTCGATCTAGCAACTTTTCGTTTACTGGCCCAACGCTCTAACCACTAGGCTACCTGCCACCCCAATGCACGGGTCCACGTCACAAGTATCTGTACACAATTCCTGGAAAATGAAAGTGTCCCAGTTCTTCCATGGCCTGCATACTCACCAGACATGTCACCTATTGAGCATGTTTGGGATGCTCTGGATCTGTATGTATGACATCGTATTCCAGTTCCCGACAATTTCCAGCAACTTAGCACAGCCATTGAAGAAGAATGGAACAACATTCCACAATCAACAGCCAGATCAACTCTATGTGAAGGAGATGTGTCCGGCTGCATGAGGCAAATAGTGGGCACACCAGATACTGACTGGGTTTCTAAACCATGCTCCTACCTTTAAGGCATCTGGACCAACAGTTTCATATCCGTGTTCCCAGTCATGTGAAATCCATAGATTAGGGCCTAATGAATTTATTTAAATTGACTGATTTCCTCATATAAGCTGTAAGTCAGTAAAATCTTTGAAATTGTTGAATGTTACGTTTATATTTTTGTTCAGTATAAGTCCAATAAGCCAATATAAGGGCCTTGAAATCAGTGAGTTTAGCCTCTAACCAATGGCCATCCCATGTTCCACTCACAGCCCAGCTTGCGATAGAAAATGCAGGCTGAAATTCATTATTAAATACCTTATGTATAAATCTGGATGATATTTTTTCCCGTTGATAACTCCCAGCAAGGTTGGTGTTTCGTTGTTTCTGAAATTTAGTGTACAACAGTACACCGCAGCAACTGAAGGGGTTACAGAGACAAAAACATTAAGTTGTCAAAAGTTCATTGGCATCAGTCTTTATCCAAAATAATGCAGAGATATACAATCATGAGTCATGACATGAGTAGCATTTGGTCATTCTGGAGCTCCCCAGGGTTCCGTACCTGTCCCTCTGAGGTTCTGGACGGCTACCCAGAAGCCCTTGGTCCTGGGCAGGAGGTGGTGTTTGAGTTTAGGCAGGCCTTTCTTCTCTGCCACCTTCATACTGATCTGATGCTTCTCCTCTGTGAAGCGTGTTCCCTCACAGTGGAGCAGGAACTGGCACACAGAGATTCACTGTAGTGTCACTGCTATGTTTTGACTGACCAACCAACCTGCATACTCATATTGATTGTGTCGATCAATACAATCTTATAAATTAACAACCATACTGCATATGCATGTTTACATAGTACCAAAGAAAGTTTGGAATAAGGAGTTTGAAAAGACCGGTTACATCCTCTCATGAACTATACATGCCCAGTCAACTTTGGACTATTAAGTGTCAATCATTATTGATTGTGTTCGAAGGCTCACCCAGAAGTTCTCGGGGTAATCCCGTAGGTTCTGAAGACTCTGGACAAAGCTCCTCTCATCCTCCTCCCACTTCCTCTTAATAAACACCATCTCCAGGAAGTACCACATCCAGCCAATCACAGGCAGGTACGACAACTCTTTCTTGGCTAAACATTTGGAGGCCTGGAAAGGGAAAGATTATTCAAACACAATAACACAGAGGGCATCAAACAACTTCTGAAAATCTTAGTCTCTTCTCAGTCTTGATGCAATTCCTTGCTTCCCACCTTCTTCGACAGTATTGGAGGACAAGTTCCAAGGTCCCTCCCATTGGACTTTCTTCTCCAATGCGTTTTGAGACGGAGATAACGAGAGAGGATGCGAGAAATCTAAGACAGATGAATTGACAAAAATCCCTGTTCTCTTACCCCAAGGACCCCAAATCTGTCACAGAAGGTCCAGCCACACAGAAAGTCTATTTCAAAGTTGTGGTTAAGGACGATGATGGCGTTCTCTTTGCCGTAGATTTGGTAGTTCGCTGGGTCTGTGTAGAAAGTTACTTCAGTGCCAGACCACCACTCTAGGAGCGCCACAGACTCTGGGGAACACACAACACAACATAACATTAACATAACACAGCACAACCTAGCCTAGCAGAGCATAAATAATAGACCACTGTGTCAGCAGCTACAGTAACTTTATATTTCAGTTATTGCACAACGTTAGAGTATAGCCCCTGCAGCATCAGTTAAGTGAAACAATAGTGAAAGAGAGTGATATCCTACTCACGGCTGGTGAGGGAGTATCCCAGTTTACAGTTGATCCGCCGGGCCAGCTGCTTGTTGATTGGCCAGAGGGGCAGAGTGCAGATCTGTAATAGGTTGACCAGGAGACCGCTGACCAAGAACCCATAGCAGATGATCAGGGTACACAAGAACTGGCCCTTCAACCACTGTACCAGACCCATCTACAGGGGAGGAAATGAGAGGAGTTTATTAGGCATAATAAAGATATAGTTGATGCACAGCAGGTGACATAGGAACCACTGCACCAGCCCCATCTTTCCATTGGAAGCTAGACCCTGTTGGTATGAAAACAACAGAAATCTGACCACACCTTCTGCTCTGATTGGAAAATGACTTGAGGTGAAAAGAAGCTCATCATTCAGCTGGCCAGTTCTTTCAGATCAGAGGACAGATCTTTGAGACAGTGCCAGACATTTCAGTCATTTAGCAGATGCTCTTATCCAGAGCGATTTACAGGACCAATTAGGATTAAGCACAGAGATTTTTCACCTAGTTGGCTCGGGGATTTAAACCAGTGACCTTTTGGTTTTGGCCCAACACTCTTAACCGCCGCCACAGACAGATCCAATCTCGTACAAACATCCAATATCCTGAACAACATACAATAGCCAAGTCTGAAAGACGGATACGCATCAATGAGAGAAATTGCAGTTATCAGTACAAGTCTTCCTCATTAAACAACCAGGATCACCTGAAGCATGCACAGAGCAATGTAAACATGCAGGAGCTGGCCTACTATGCTCTGCCTGCATGCATTTACATCGTGTGCGCATGCTTCTGGAGACAGAAACACCACCAGTGTTTTGAAAAGTCTGATTAATAATACTTTCCTGTGGATATTTTGTCTCAAATTCCCAAAGGGTATGAGGACCAACCACCCAGAAAACCAGTTGAGCAGGGTTCCCCAACTGGCTGACCAAATTTGCCCCCCCCCAAGTTTTCTGAGCAAAAAATAAAAAATAAGGGGCCTCCCGGGTGGCGCAGTGGTCTAGGGCACTGCATCGCAGCTTGGTTGGGTTGTGCTTCGGAGGACGCGTGGCTTTCGACCTTCGTCTCTCCCGAGCTCGTACGGGAGTTGTAGTGATGAGACAAGATAGTAATTACTAGCGATTGGATACCACGAAAATTGGGGAGAAAAGGGGATAAAAAAATATATAATAATAATAATTTTGTGTGTGAGATATTCATTTTTGGACATAAGACAAAAAAAAAAAAACACCAGAAAATCAGCTCCAAGTCATTTTAAGTTAAGAAATCTGTTCAAGTATTCCCACGCATAGAGAGATTTGACATGATCATATGCAAATGTAAGCAAGCTTTGAAATGATATTTTAGTCAAACATATCCGTTTGGGTATCTCGCGGTCAATATGCAGTCTACAAATTGTAATTATGTTCCAGCCCCCCGACCATCCACTCAAGAAAAAAAAAAAATATATATATATATACAGTGGGGAGAACAAGTATTTGATACACTGCCGATTTTGCAGGTTTTCCTACTTACAAAGCATGTAGAGGTCTGTCATTTTTATCATAGGTACATTTCAACTGTGAGAGACGGAATCTAAAACAAAAATCCAGAAAATCACATTGTATGATTTTTAAGTAATTAATTTGCATTTTATTGCATGACATAAGTATTTGATCACCTACCAACCAGTAAGAATTCCGGCTCTCACAGACCTGTTAGTTTTTCTTTAAGAAGCCCTCCTGTTCTCCACTCATTACCTGTATTAACTGCACCTGTTTGAACTCGTTACCTGTATAAAAGACACCTGTCCACACACTCAATCAAACAGACTCCAACCTCTCCACAATGGCCAAGACCAGAGAGCTGTGTAAGGACATCAGGGATAAATTGTAGACCTGTACAAGGCTGGGATGGGCTACAGGACAATAGCCAAGCAGCTTGGTGAGAAGGCAACAACTGTTGGCACAATTATTAGAAAATGGAAGAAGTTCAAGATGACGGTCAATCACCCTCGGTCTGGGGCTCCATGCAAGATCTCACCTCGTGGGGCATCAATGATCATGAGGAATGTGAGGGATCAGCCCAGAACTACACGGCAGGACCTGGTCAATATATATATATAAAAATCAACCCACGGCTGAATCTAGTTGATGATCCCTGTGGTGGAGTAAGTTCAAATATTATTTGATTCAACATTCTGTCTTGGAGAGGTCCTGAAAGGGACATTTCCAAATAGTTTAACTGCAATTTATATTATAGACGTGAATTGCGAAAGCTAATTTAAAAATAAATAAAAAAATCAGGCAAAGTTCACCCCACCCTTGCTCCAGAACAGTGGGAACTACCCTTATGACTCATCTCTCGCTCTCTTGACCGAGGCTGACCTCCCCCTGACCGTGGCTGACAAAGTGAAGCGCTCTCTGCCCTCCAAAGAGCTGGCTGTTCGGTTGACAACATACTCATACTAGAATCAGGACAGAAACAGTCTTGGTTCCAAAAGTCTTGTTTGATAGGAACTTCTTGTTCATGTAGAATGATCACAAGCACTCACTGTGTCAAACCTGTTCACTGCATAAGAACTGTGAATAGGAATCTTCCAATAGAAAAGGTAACCATTGTATAATATATGGTAGCATTGGAAATAGTTGATAGTCCGCAGAACTCACTCTGTTTCACCTCCTAGCTGCTCAACAGGGCACGTCTAGGCAGACAACTGTTTTTGCACGTACACATGGTCTGACTGCTATCTGATGACTATACAGAGTTGTGTACATATTATCTCAACTAACTGGTGCCCCCACATTAACTCTGTACCGGTACCCCCCTGTCTTTAGCCTCGCTAATGTTATGCTGCTCTTTAACTTTGTTACAGTTTTTTATTACTTATCCATTTTTTACTTAACACTTATTTTTTCTTAAAACTACATTGTTGATTAAGGGCTTGTAAGTAAGCATTTCACTGTAAAGTTGTACTCAGCATGTGAAATATACTATTTTATTTGATGACACACCCTGCTAGGTTACACTCTGGGAACTACTACAGTATATACCAATAGCAGACTGGCCTTACTGCACCACACCACAATACAATCTACTATGGAGGAATTTACCACAGGGGAGTGGTTGTGTACAGTAGCATATCTGTGGCGACCTGTCATTCAGGGCAGAGCCCCCCCATTTTTAGCATACACATGCATATAAAATGTAGTTTCTTTTTTTGGTGGGGGCTTGCCTGTTTTGCATGTTATTTTGGCATTAATACGTGTCACATATCAGTTCGAAAATAATGTAAAGAATATAGAGTTAATAAAGCCGCACACAAACATGGTCTCTTTTGCTTTCTTGAGTAACGCAGCTTCAAAATGCAGGTGTTTCAGCCTAGCTCAGTGCTTTCTGTGGTGGTAGGGCAAGCAGGCAGAAAATACAGAGCGTTGCGCCGTGATTGGCTCAGTGTTCTGTCACTCATGGGGACACTACGTCACCACCAAGTCTAAGGGTAGAGCTAGAAAAGTCAAACCCCTTGGGTGCTGCCATAGTTACATTAGAAGTCCCTATCCAAGAAAGCTCAAGGTCATTGGCCACAGATATATATTTATACCTTTATTTAACAAGGCAAGTCAGTTAAGAACAAATTATTATTTTCAATGACGGCCTAGGAACAGTGGGTTAACTGCCTTGTTCAGGGGCAGAATGACAGATTTTTACCTTGTCAGCTCTGGGATTCGATCTTGCAGCCTTTTGGTTACTAGTCCAACACTAACCACTAGGTCAACAGTAGCTTTGATTGGACTGATGTCAATATCATACTTTCAAAATCTTCGCTAGCAGTCATCATCATGAATCAAGTCGACAATCTTTTATTTATTTGATCTTTATTTAACCAGGTAAGCTAGTTGAGACCAAGTTCTCATTTACAACTGCGACCTGGCCAAGATAAAGCAAAGCGACACAGAGTTACACATGGAATAAACAAACATGCAGTAAATAATACAATAGAAAAAGTATATATACAGTGTGTGCAAATGAGGTAGGATAAGGGAGGCAAGGCAATAAATAGGCCATAGTGGTGAAATAGTTACAATATAGCAATTAAACACTGGAGTGATAGAGGTGCAGAAGATGTGTGCAAGTAGAGATACTGGGGTGCAAAGGAGCAAAATAAATAACAGTATGGGGATGAGGTAGTTGGATGGGCTATTTACAGATGGGCTATGTACAGGTGCAGTGATCTGTGAGCTGCTCTGACAGCTGGTGCTTAAAGCTAGTGAGGTAGATATGAGTCTCCAGCTTCAGTGATTTTTGCAGTTCGTTCCAGTCATTGGCAGCAGAGAACTGGAAGGAAATGCGGTCGAACGAAGAATTGGCTTTGGGGGTGACTAGTGAAATATACCTGCTAGAGCGTGTGCTATGGATGGGTGCTGCTATGGTGACCAGTGAGCTGAGATAAGGCGGGGCTTTACCTAGCAAAGTCTTGTAGATGACCTGGAGCCAGTGGGTTTGGCGACGAGTATGAAGCGAGGGCCAGCCAACGAAAGCATTCAGGTCGCAGTGGTGGGTAGTATATGGGGCTTTGGTGACAAAATGGATGGCACTGTGATAGCAAATTGGATGCAGTCTGAGTAGAGTGTTGGAGGCTATTTTGTAAATGACGTCGCCGTTTTTGTAAATGACGTCAAGGATCGGTAGGATAGTCAGTTTTACGAGGGTATGATTGCCAGCATGAGTGAAGGATGCTTTGTTGCGAAATAGGAAGCCGATTCTAGATTTCATTTTGGATTGGAGATGCTTAATGCGAGTCTGGAAGGAGAGTTTACAGTCTAACCAGACACCTAGAACTCAGGAAGCCATCTCCTGAAACACACACACACAATCAAATAGAAACTACAACACAGAAACTGGGGAACGTAACAGTAGTTAGAACCGTCCAAAGTAGTGATGCAGGACGGGTGGGCAGGGATCGGTTGAAGAGCATGCATTTAGTTTTACTTGCATTTAAGAGCAGTTGGAGGCCACGGAAGGAGAGTTGTATGGCATTGAAGCTCGTCTGGAGGTTAGTTAACTTCTTATGGCTGCAGGGGCAGTATTGAGTAGCTTGGATGAAAAGGTGCCCAGAGTAAACTGCCTGCTCCTCAGTCCCAGTTGCTAATATATGGATATTAATATTAGATAGAAAACACTCTGAAGTTTCTAAAACTGTTTGAATGATGTCTGTGAGTGTAACAGAACTCATATGGCAGGCAAAAACCTGAGAAAAAAATCCAACCAGGAAGTGGGAAATCTGAGGTTTGTAGGTTTTCAACTCATCGCCTATCGAATACACAGTGGGATATCAGTCAGTTTGCACTTCCGACGGCTTCCACTAGATGTCAGTCTTTAGAACCTTGTCTGATGCTTCTTCTGTGAAGTGGGGCCGAAGGAGACGGGAATGAGTAAGGTCTGCCATGAGCTGACCATGCTCTGACCATGCGCGTTCACATGAGGGAGCTCTGTTCCATCGCACTTCTGAAGACAATGGAATTCTACGGGTGGAACATTATTGAAGATTTATGTTAAAAACATCCTAAAGATTGATTCAATACATCGTTTGACATGTTTCTACTGACTCTTACGGAACTTTTTGACATTTCGTCTGCTTTTAGTGAACGCGCTTCGTGACTTTGGATTTGTTTACCAAACGCGCTAACAAAAGAAGCTATTTGTACATAACTGATGGACATTCCCGAACAAAACAAACATTTCTTGTGGAAGTGGGAGTCCTGCGAGTGCATTCCGGCGAAGATATGAAGATTTATAATGCTATTTATGACTTCTGTTGACTCCACAATTATTGAATATTGTGCTTTTGCCGTAAAGCTTTTTTGAAATCTGACACAGCGGTTGCATTGAGAACAAGTTTCTTTAATTCTATGTAAAACATGTATCTTTCATCAAAGTCTATGATGAGTATTTCTGTTATTTGATGTGGCTCTCTGCAATTTCTCCGGATATTTTGAAGGCATTTCTGAACATGGCGCCAATGTAAACTGAGGTTTTTGGATATCAATATGAACTTTATTGAACAAAACATATGTATTGTGTAACATGAAGTCCTATGAGTGTCATCTGATGAAGATCATCAAAGGTTAGTGATTAATTTTCTCTCTATTTCTGCTTTTTGTGACTCCTGTCTTTGGCTGGAAAAATGGCTGTGTTTTTCTGTGATTTTGCGGTGACCTAACAATCGTTTGTGGTGCTTTCGCTGTAAAGCCTTTTTGAAATCGGACACTGTGGTGGGATTAACAAGAAGTGTATCTTTAAAATGGTGTGAAATACTTGTATGCTTGAAGAATTTTAATTATGAGATTTGTTGTTTGAATTTGGCTCCCTGCACTTTCACTGGCTGTTGTCATATTGAACCCATTAACGGGATTGCAGCCCTAAGAAGTTTTAACAGTGTCTAAAGAGCCAGAAGTATACAGAATGTTGTCGTCTGCGTAGAGGTGGATCAGAGAATCACCAGCAGCAAGAGCGACATCATTGATGCATACAGAGAAAAGAGTCGGCCCGAGAATTGAACCCTGTGGCACCCCCATAGAGACTGCCAGAGGTCTGGACAACAGGCCCTCTGATTTGACACACTGAACTCTGAGAAGTAGTTGGTGAACCAGGCGAGGCAGTCATTTGAGAAACCAAGGCTGTTCAGTCTGCAGATAAGAATGTGGTGATTGACAAGAGTCGAAAGCCGATGGCCAGTTCGATGAATACAGCTGCATAGTATTGTCTCTTATCGATGGCGGTTATGATATTGTTTAGGACCTTGAGCGTGGCTGAGGTGCACCCATGACCAGCTCGGAAACCAGATTGCATAGCGGAGAAGGTACGGCGGGATTCAAAATGGTCGGTGATCTGTTTGTTAACTTGGCTTTTGAAGACCTTGGAAAGGCAGGGTAGGATAGATATAGGTCTGTAACAGTGTTTGGGTCTAGAGTGTCTCCCCCTTTGAAGAGTGAGATGACCGCGGCCGCTTTCCAATCTTTGGGGATCTCAGACGATACGAAAGAAAGGTTGAACATGCTAGTAACAGGGGTTGCAACAATTTTAGAAAGATAGGGTCCAGATTGTCTAGCCCGGCTGATTTGTAGGGGTCCAGATTTTGCAGCTCTTTCAGAACATCAGCTATCTGGATTTGGGTGAAGGAGAAATGGGGGAGGCTTGAGCAAGCTGCTGTGGGGGGGGGGGGGGGGGGGGGGGGGTGCAGGCCTGTTGACCAGGGTAGGGGTAGCCAGGTGGAAAGCATGGCCAGTTGTAGAAAAATGCTTAATTATCACAGATTTATCGGTGGTGAGAGTGTTTCCTAGCCTCAGTGCAGTGGGCAGCTGGCAGCTGGGAGGAGGTGCTCTTAATCTCCATGGATTTTACAGTGTCACAGAATTTCTTGGAGTTTGTGCTACAGGACGCAAATTTCTGTTTGAAAAAGCTAGCCTTTGCTTTCCTAACTGCATGTGTATATTGGTTACTAACTTCCCTGAAAAGGTGCATATCGCAGGGGGCTATTCGATGCTAGTGCAGTACACCACAGGATGTTTTTGTGCTGGTCAAGGGCAGTCAGGTCTGGAGTGAACCAAGGGCTATATCTGTTCCTGGTTCTACATTTTTTGAATGGGGCATGCTTATTGAAGATTGTGAGGAAAGCACTTTTAAAGAATAACCAGGCATCCTCTACTGACAGAATGAGATCATTATCCGATCGATTAGAAAGGCTGCTCACTGAAGTGTTTTAGGGAGCGTTTGACAGTGATGAGGGGTGGTCGTTTGACCGCGGACCCATTACAGACGCAGGCAATGAGGCAGTGATCGCCCAGATTCTGGTTGAAGACAGCAGAGGTGTATTTGGAGGGCAGGTTGGTTAGGATGATATCTATGAGGGTGCCCGTGTTTACGGATTTGGGGTTGTACCTGGTAGGTTCATTGATAATTTGTGTGAGATTGAGGGCATCAAGCTTAGATTGTAGGTTGGCCGGGGTGTTAAGCATGTCCCAGTTTAGGTCACCAAACAGCACGAGCTCTGAAGATAGATGGGGGGCAAGCAATTCACATATGGTTTCCAGGGCACAGCTGGGGGCAGAAGGTGGTCTATAGCAAGCGGCAACGGTGACAGACTTGTTTCTGGAAAGGTGGATTTTTAAAGGTAGAAGCTCAAATTGTTTGGGCACAGACCTGGATAGTAAGACAGAACTCTGCAGGCTAACTCCGCCCCCTTTGGCAGTTCTATCTTGTCAGAAAATGTTATAGTTAGGGACATTTCAGGGTTTTTCGTGGTCTTCCTAAGCCAGGATTCAGACACTGCTAGGACATCAGGGTTGGCAGAGTGTGCTAAAGCAGTGAATAAAACAAATTTAGGGAGGAGGCTTCTAATGTTAACATGCATGAAACCAAGGCTTTTACGGTTACAGAAGTCAACAAATGAGAGCGCCTGGGGAATGGGAGTGGAGCTAGGCACTGCAGGGCCTGGATTAACCACTACATCAACAGAGGAGGAGTAGGATAAGGGTACGGCTAAACGCTATAAGAACTGGTCGTCTAGTACGTTCGGACCAGAGAGTAAAAGGAGCAGGTTTCTGGGCACAGTAGAATAGATTCAAGGCATAATGTACAGACAAAGATATGGTAGGATGTGAATACAGTGGAGGTAAACCTATGCATTAAGTGACGATGAGAGAGATAGTCTCTAGAAATCTACTGGCAAATCCTTTTTAATCCTTGTCATACGAAGAGAAATAATGAAGAGAAATTATAGATCCATCAAAACCTGAGACATTTTATCTGCCATTGGACAAACATTACACAACAAGTTGAGTGGTTTGGAAGCAGCATTGGCTAACTGCAAGCATTGCAAAGCAATCATTAACCTGATATTCAGTGGAGTGGCTGTGTGGTCCCAAGTCTAAGATTAAGGGTCTCTTTTCCTAGTTTAAAATTATAAACATTCAACATTGGCCATTCTGTCAATGAAGCAGGGTTTAAGCCGCGCTCAAAACTTCTTAACTCAGAACTGAAAAATCTGACTTTAGTGTGTTCAAGACAACTGGGAACTCAGGGAAAAACGAGCTACGACTAGGAAAATAAGTTTTGAACTGTCATCCAACTCGGAATTGTAAATCCGGAACTCGGGCCTCTTTCTAGAGTGACAACCTGAAACTCACTGACGTCATCATGAGTCAAGCTTTATTTTTCCAGAGTTCCCAGTTGTTTTGAAAGCACCATAAATCCAGAGAATGACAGACTTTGATGACAAAGTTTGATGTCAAAATTTGCCCACGAAGGACCACCACGCCACCTTCCTGTTGACGTGAGCACATCACAACAAGGCTAGTCCAAAAATGTTTTGTATGCGGCTGCATAAATGATGTAATATGCCAGGGAGATATGTGCATGTTGGGCTACTAACGGCTTTCTACACATGTGCCTCACCTTAATAAATTTGGTCACTTTATTTATTTAACCGTTAACTAGGTAAGTCAGTTAAAAACAAATTCTTATTTAAAATGATGGCCTACACCGGCCAAACCCGGACAACGCTGGCCCAATTGTGCGCCGCCCTATGGGACGTGCCTTAAAACGGGATATGGTAGTAGGTACCAGGGGCACTGGTTTGTGTCAATGTAACAGTATAACTTTAAACAGTCCCCTCGCCCCGACACGGGCGCGAACCAGGGACCTTCTGCACACATCAACAACAGTCACACACTGAGCGTCGTTACCCATCGCTCCACAAAAGCCGCAGCCCTTTTGCAACACTACTTCTAGGTTTCAGAGCAAGTGACGTAACTGATTGAAACGCTAGTAGCGCGTACCCGCTAACTAGCTAGCCATTTCACATCCGTTACATCAACATGGGCCAGCATCCGTGTGGAACACTTGAAACCTTGTAGAGCCCATGCCCCAACAAATTGAGGGGGGGGGGGGTATTACAAAGGTGTTCCTAATGTTTGGTATGTAACCACAATGTTTTTTTTCTACAGATGATTCTAAGCAAATGCATCCCATGACATCTTCATGTCAAATAGGTCTTGGTTTCTATCTGCAGGGCAATGACATTTCATTAGAGCGAAATTACTTAAATTAAATAAATTGATTTCAAACTATAGCCAAAATTATTTATCTCCTCAACAGGTTATTTTGGTGATGATAACAATCTCGTAAATGATATACTTCAAAGTCATAAAGTATATTTCAATGATTGAAATCTTCCAGACTATGGCTTTAATTGTAATCAATAATCTTACCAAAGACTCTTCCAAGTAGTCTAGTTGTATTATAATAACAATACAGGAGTAGCCTAATATGACAGAGTGGGGGGAAAAAACACATTTAGATAACCATAATAAAAGTTTGTTACAGTACCTACCTTGTCCGTTGTCCCTGGCTTTGGTTCCTTTCTAGCAGCGATAAAGCTGTCCAGACACTGACGGAAATGTTGTCTCCAAACTGTCTGTCTGTCTGTAGGCTTGATCAGAATGAGCATTGAGGAACGGACCAAAAGTGTTTGAGAGATGTCCTTATGTCCCCAAACTAACTCCTTCAATCTAATTATAGGAACACCCGCCGCCAGAAACCCCACCTGACAACACGCCACTTTTATTTGGCATTTTCTCAATTGGTCAAAGTTCGACCTCTCCGGTTTCAAAAGGAGGCGAGGAGAGGACGGAGCAGAGGACGCGAGTAATCGAGAAATCAAATGATTCTCCGCATTCGGGGGGGTTGCATTGGGTTCGCCTACCCTACGTGTTTATTACAGCTGATGTGAGGAAATCCCTCTTGCATGTGCTCGCTGCTGCTGTGTGTAAAAAGTGTAGAAAGTAGAAACTTCTCGTGCAGAAACAATAGGCTGGGTTAATGACTTTGCCACTTGCCCAGATAATGACAACCCAAACAATGTAGCGCCACTGCTGAACTTTCTGTCTTAACTTTCTATTTCATTATTCGGCCTGTAGCTCCCTCTACTGGCTGATTAAGTGTAATGCATTAATGAAGCGCTTCCTACAAAGCTGTGTACTAGGGCTAGGCTTCTACAGTATTTGATCTGCCTATGATATTTAGTAATAGTGTGTTAGTTGACTGCTTCTCTATGTAGCATTCACATGTTATATTACCGTTGGACTTGTTTAGAAAACCTTCTAGAACAGTGGCTGACAGCAGAGTGATGGTATGCCTACAGCCTCTCCCTCCATAGTTATTTCCTTGAATGAAGATATCTACATTTAGTGAACCTAGGTTATTTCTCTCTCATTGTTCCAAAAGTAGAAGCCACGGTCTCATACAAGGCATCTAATAGTGGCATCTGAGAGAGAGCGTGAAGAGAGAAAGCTAGATGCCCTGGCCTTGGAATCAAAAAACATCCTCATGAGAGCCAGTAGAGGGTACCAGAGATTTATTAAACAGAGGTTCCTAGAGGTATCCTCAGCCCCAGTTCGCAGAGGTTCCTAGAGGTATCCTCAGCCCCAGTTCACAGAGGTTTCTAGAGGAATCCTCAGCCCCAGTTCACAGAGGTTCCTAGAGGTATCCTCAGCCCCAGTTCACAGAGGTTCCTAGAGGTATCCTCAGCCCCAGTTCACAGAGGTTTCTAGAGGTATCCTCAGCCCCAGTTCACAGAGGTTCCTAGAGGTATCCTCAGACTCAGTTCACAGAGGTTCCTAGAGGTTTCCTCAGACCCAGTTCACAGAGGTTCCTAGAGGTATCCTCAGACCCAGTTCACAGAGGTTCCTAGAGGTATCCTCAGCCCCAGTTCACAGAGGTTCCTAGAGGTATCCTCAGACCCAGTTTATAGAGGTTCCTAGAGGTATCCTCAGACCCAGTTCACAGAGGTTCCTAGAGGTATCTTCAGACCCAGTTCACAGAGGTTCCTAGAGGTATCCTCAGCCCCAGTTCACAGAGGTTCCTAGAGGTATCCTCAGACCCTGTTCACAGAGGTTCCTAGAGGTATCCTCAGCCCCAGTTCACAGAGGTTCCTAGAGGTATCCTCAGACCCAGTTCACAGAGGTTCCTAGAGGTATCCTCAGACCCAGTTTATAGAGGTTCCTAGAGGTATCCTCAGCCCCAGTTCACAGAGGTTCCTAGAGGTATCCTTAGCCCCAGTTCACAGAGGTTCCTAGAGGTATCCTCAGACCCAGTTTACAGAGGTTCCTAGAGGTATCCTCAGACCCAGTTTACAGAGGTTCCTAGAGGTATCCTCAGACCCAGTTTACAGAGGTTCCTAGAGGTATCCTCAGACCCAGTTTACAGAGGTTCCTAGAGGTATCCTTAGCCCCAGTTCACAGAGGTTCCTAGAGGTATCCTCAGACCCAGTTTACAGAGGTTCCTAGAGGTATCCTCAGACCCAGTTCACAGAGGTTCCTAGAGGTATCCTCAGCCCCAGTTCACAGAGGTTCCTAGAGGTATCCTCAGCCCGAGTTTACAGAGGTTCCTAAAGGTATCCTCAGACCCAGTTTACACAGGTTCCTAAAGGTATCCTCCGCCCCTTTATAATTATTTCAAAGTGCATCCCTCCTTCTTCCATTACTTCACCTGTCCAATCATGATCACTTCAATGAAGGAAGGAAGCAAGGATACACATGATATTTGAACGGGGCCCCTTTCCAGAAAATACATGTTGTCCTGAGGAATCTGTCAGTAAATAGGTCAAGGAGTCTGGTGACTGTTTCACCTTGATGCCTGTGTGTGTGTGTGTGTGTGTGTGTGTGTGTGTGTGTGTGTGTGTGTGTGTGTGTGTGTGTGTGTGTGTGTGTGTGTGTGTGTGTGTGTGTGTGTGTGTGTGTGTGTGTGTGTGTGTGTGTGTGTGTGTGTGTGTGTAGGCGTGTGTGTGTGTGTGTGTGTGTGTAGGTGCAGGCGTGTGTGTAGGTGCGTGAGACTGGGCATGTGTGTAAGCATGTGTATGTGTGTTATTTTGACTCAGGCCAATTTAAAAGGCTGCCCTCCAAGACCTCATTGAAGCTGATGGAGCTCTATAGAGGTAGCCCTTAAATACCTTAATGAAGCTGATGGACCTCTATAGAGGTAGTGTCACGCCCTGGCCATAGAGAGGTTTTTATTCTCTATTTTGGTTAGGCCAGGGTGTGACTAGGGTGGGCATTCTAGTTTCTTTATTTCTATTTCTTTGTTTTTGGCCAAGTGTGGTTCCCAATCAGAGGCAGCTGTCTATCGTTGTCTCTGATTGGGAATCATACTTAGGCAGTCCTTTTTCCTTCTTTCATTTGTGGGTTCTTATTTTTGCACTGGTTGTTGTTTTGCCCTGCAGAACGTCACGTTCGTATGTTGTTTTGTTGTTGTTGTCAGTGTTCATTAAAGAAATAAATAGAATGAACACGTTCCACGCTGAGCTTTGGTCCACTTCTTCCCATGACGATTGTGACAGGTAGCCCTTAAATACCTGAATGAAGCTGATGGACCTCTGTAGAGGTAACCCTTGAAGACCTAATTGGACTTCTTTAGAGAATAATATACCTTTATTGGGGTATATGAACTTACACTATGACGGGAATAGGGCGCCATTTGGGATGCAGAAATAGTTACTGTAGTATGGAAACTTACTCATAATCCTAGCAGGTGTGTGTGAAAGGTAGGATATGGGAGAGACATAAACACCCTCAACACAGTCCAGACAGGCACCACATGTTGCACAGAACCTGCACCTGAAACAAGAGTGGGTTAAGAGTGGCTGGCGCTGGGTGGATGGTGATGAATGATTACAGGATAGTCTGTGTATCTGCTAGTGTGAGGAGAGAGATACAAGGAGAGGGAGAGAGAGAGGGGGAGAATGAGAGAGAGGGAGGGAAGAGGGGGAGCGGGAGACAGGGTGGGAGAGAGAGGGAGGGGGAGAGAGAGAAAGAGAGAGAGCAGGCGAGGGGGTAGGGAGGGAGGGAGGAAGAGAGAGAGAGAGAGAGAGAAAGGTGGAGGGGGAAGAGAGAGGGAGGGAGGGAGAGAGAGCGGGGGAGTAGGGTCGGAGAAAGAGAGAGACAGAGAGAGAGAGAGAGCAAGAGGGGAGAGAGGGGGAGGAGAGGGAGAGAGAGGGAGGAGGAGAGGGAGAGAGAGAGATACAGGAAGGAAGATGGAGAGGGGGAGAGAGATAGACAGAGAGGTAGAGGGAGGGAGAGGGAGAAAGAGAGAGGAAGGGAGAGGAAGGAGAGTGAGAGAGAGGGAGGGAGAGGGAGGAAGGGATAGAGAGAGAGAGAGAGAGAGATGGATGGATGGATGGATGGAATGAGGGAGGGAGAGGGAGAGAGGAAGGGAGAGGGAGAGGGAGAGAGGAAGGGAGAGGGAGAGAGAGAGGGGGAGAGAGAGAGAGACGTACTGCCAAATTCTCATTCAATTACCTGGCAATTATCAGAGCAGTTGCAATACCAGGCAGTGATGCAACCAGTCAGGATGCTCTCGATGGTGCAGCTGTAGAACCTTTTGAGGATCTGAGGACCAATGCCAAATCTTTTCAGTCTCCTGAGGGGGAATAGGCTTTGTCGTGCCCTCTCTCAACCTGCTCCACTACAGCCCCATCGATGAGAATGGGGGCTTGCTCGGTCCTCCTTTTCCTGTAGTCCACATTTATCTCCCTTGTCTTGAGCACGTTGAGGGAGTGGTTGTTGTCCTGGCACCACACACCAGGTCTCTGTCTCCTCCCTCCTCCTCTCATTGTTGTTGGTGATCAGGCCTACCACTGTTGTGTCATCGGCAAACTCGATGATGGTGTTGGAGTTATGCCTAGCCATGCAGTCAAGAGTGAACAGGGAGTACAGGAGGGGACTGAGCATGCACCCCTGAGGGGCCCCCGTGTTGAGGATCAGCAGGCGAATGTGTTGTTACCTACCCTTACCACCTGGGGGTGGCCCGTCAGGAAGTCCAGAATCCAGTTGCAGAGGGAGGTGTTTAGTCCCAGAGTCCTTAGCTTACTGATGAGCTTTGAGGGCACTATGGTGTTGAACGCTGAGCTGTAGTCAATGAATAGTATTCTCAAATAGGTGTTCCTTTTGTCCAGGTGGGAAAGGGCATTGTTGAGTGCAATGGAGATTGCATCATCTGTGGATCTGTTGGGGCGGTATGCAAATTGGAGTGGGTCTAGGGTTTCTGGGATAATGGTGTTGATGTGAGCCATGACCAGCCATTCAAAGCACTTCGTGGCTACAGACGTGAGTGCTACGGGTCGGTAGTAATTTAGGCAGGTTACCTTAGTGTTCTTGGGCACAGGGACTATGGTGGTCTGCTTGAAACATGTTGGTATTACAGACTCAGTCAGGGACAGGCTGAAAATGTCAGTGAAGACACTTGCCAGTTGGTCAGCGCATGCTCAGAGTACAGGTTCTCGTATTCCATCTGGCCCTGCGGCCTTGTGAATGTTGACCTTTTTAAAGGTCTTACTCACATTGGCTATGGAGAGCGTGATCACACAATCATCCGGAACAGCTGATGCTCTCATGCATGCTTCAGTGCTACTTGCCTCAAAGCGAGCATAGAAGTAATTTAGCTCATCTGATAGGCTTGTGTCACTTGGCAGCTCGCGGCTGTGCTTCCCTTTGTAGTCTGTAATAGTTTGCAAGTCCTGCCACGTCCGACGAGCGTCGGAGCCGGTGTAGTACGATTCAATCTTAGTCCTGTATTGATGCTTTGCCTGTTTGATGGCTCGTCGGAGGGCATAGTGTTAGAGTCCCGCTCCTTGAAAGCGGCAGCTCTACTCTTTAGCTCAGTGCAGATGTTGCCTGTAATCCATGGCTTCTGGTTGGGGTATGTACGTACGGTCACTGTGGGGATGACGTCATCCATGCACTTATTGATGAAGCCAGTGACTGATGTGGTGTACTCCTCAATGCCATCGGAAGAATCCCGGAACATATTCCAGTCTGTGCTAGCGTAACAGTCATGTAACTTAGCATCTGCTTCATCTAACCACTTTCTTATTGACCAAGTCACTGGTGCTTTCTGCTTTAGTTTTTGCTTATAAGCAGGAATCAGAAGGGTAGAATTATGGTCAGATTTGCGAAGTGGAGGGTGAGGGATAGCTTTCTGTGCGTCTCTGTGTGTGGAGTAAAGGTGATCTAGAGTTTTTTCCCTCTGGTTGCACATTTAACTTGCTGGTAGAAATGAGGTAAAACGGATACTAGTACAGATTCCCTGTCTTAGGTCAGTTAGGATAACCACTTTATTTTAAGAATGTGAAATGTCAGAATAATAGTAGAGAGAATGATTTATTTCAGCTTGTATTTCTTTCATCACATTCCCAGTGGGTCAGAAGTTTACATACACTAAATTAGTATTTGGTAGCATTGCCTTTAAATTGTTTAACTTTGGTCAATCTTTTCGGGTAGCCTTCCACAAGCTTCCCACAATAAGTTGGGTGAATTTTGGCCCATTCCTCCTGACAGAGCTGGTGTAACTGAGTCAGGTTTGTAGGCCTCCTTGCTCGTACACGCTTTTTCAGTTCTGCCCACAAATTTTCTATAGGATTGAGGTTACGGCTTTATGATGGCCACTCCAATACCTTGACTTTGTTGTCCTGAAGCCATTTTGCCACAACTTTGGAAGTATGCTTGGGGTCACTGTCCATTTGGAAGACCCATTTGCGACCAAGCTTTAACTTCCTGACTGATGTCTTGAGATGTTGCTTCAATATATCCACATCATTTTCCTCCCTCATGATGCCATCTATTTTGTGAAGTGCACCAGTCCCTCCTGCAGCAAAGCACCCCCATAACATGATGCTGCCACCCCCGTGCTTCATGGTTGGGATGGTGTTCTTCAGCTTGCAAGCATCCCAGTTTTCCCTCCAAACATAACTATGGTCATTATGGCCAAACAGTTATATTTTTGTTTCATCAGACCAGAGGACATTTCTCCAAAAAGTACAATATTTGTCCCCATGTGAAGTTGCAAACCGTAGTCTGGCTTTTTTTAATGGCGGTTTTGGAGCAGTGACTTCTTCCTTGCTGAGCGGCCTTTCAGGCTATTTCGATGTAGGACTTGTTTTACTGTGGATATAGATACCTTTGTAATTGTTTCTTCCAGTATCTTCACAAGATACTTTGCTGTTGTTCTGTGATTGATTTGCCCCTTTTCGCACCAAAGTCCGTTAATCTCTAGGAGTAAGAACGTGTCTCCTTCCTGAGCGGTATCAAATCAAATCAAATGTATTTATATAGCCCTTCTTACATCAGCTAATATCTCAAAGTGCTGTACAGAAACCCAGCATAAAACCCCAAACAGCAAGCAATGCAGGTGTAGAAGCACGGAGGCTAGGAAAAACTCCCTAGAAAGGCCAAAAGCTAGGAAGAAACCGAGAGAGGAACCAGGCTATGAGGGGTGGCCAGTCCTCTTCTGGCTGTGCCGGGTGGAGATCATAACAGAACATGGCCAAGATGTTCAAATGTTCATAAATGACCAGCATGGTCAAATAATAATAATCACAGTAGTTGTCGAGGGTGCAACAAGTCAGCACCTCAGGAGTAAATGTCAGTTGGCTTTTCATAGCCGATCATTAAGAGTATCTCTACCGCTCCTGCTGTCTCTAGAGAGTTGAAAACAGCAGGTCTGGGACAGGTAGCACGTCCAGTGAACAGGTCAGGGTTCCATAGCCGCAGGCAGAACAGTTGAAACTGGAGCAGCAGCACGGCCAGGTGGACTGGGGACAGCAAGGAGTCATCGTGCCAGGTAGTCCTGAGGCATGGTCCTAGGGCTCAGGTCCTCTGAGAGAGAGAGAAAGAAAGAGAGAAAGAGAGAACATACTTAAATTCACACAGGACACCGGATAAGACAGGAGAAGTACTCCAGATATAACAGACTCACCCTAGCCCCCCGGCACATAAACTACTGCAGCATAAATACTGGAGGCTGAGTAGGGGTCAGGAGACACTGTGGCCCCATCCGATGATACCCCCGGACAGGGCCAAACAGGCAGGATATAACCCCACCCACTCTGCCAAAGCACAGCCCCCACACCATTAAAGGGATATCTTCAACCACCAACTTATCATCCTGAGACAAGGCCGAGTATAGCCCACAAAGATCTCTGCCCCGGCACAACCCAAGGGGGTGCGCCAACCCAGACAGGCAGATCATGTCAGTGATTCAACACACTCAAGTGACGCACCCCTCCTAGGGAAGGCAAGGAAGAGCACCAGTAAGCCAGTGACTCAGCCCCTGTAATAGGGTTAGAGGCAGAGAATCCCAGTGGAGAGAGGGGAACCGGCCAGGCAGAGACAGCAAGGATGGTTCGTTGCTCCAGAGCCTTTCCGTTCACCTTCACACTCCTGGGCCAGACTACACTCAATCATATGACCTACTGAAGAGATGAGTCTTCAGTAAAGACTTAAAGGTTGAGACCGAGTCTGCGTCTCTCACATGGGTAGGCAGACCACTCCATAAAAATGGAGCTCTATAGGAGAAAGCCCTGCCTCCAGCTGTTTGCTTAGAAATTCTAGGGACAATTAGGAGGCCTGCGTCTTGTGACCGTAGCGTACGTGTAGTTATGTACGGCAGGACCAAATCGTAAAGATAGGTAGGAGCAAGCCCATGTATTGCTTTGTGGTTTAGCAGTAAAACCGTGAAATCAGCCCTTGCCTTAATAGGAAGCCAGTGTAGGGAGGCTAGCACTGGAGTAATATGATCACATTTTTTGGTTCTAGTCAGGATTCTAGCAGCCGTATTTAGCACTAACTGAAGTTTATTTTGTGCTTTATCCGGGTAGCCCGGAAAGTAGAGCATTGCAATAGTCTAACCTAGAAGTAACAAAAGCATGGATTAATTTTTCTGCATCATTTTTGGACAGAAAATTTCTGATTTTTACAATGTTACGTAGATGGATAAAAGCTGTCCTTGAAACAGTCTTGATATGTTCGTCAAAAGAGAGATCAGGGTCCAGAGTAACGCCGAGGTCCTTCACAGTTTTATTTGAGACGACTGTACAACCATCAAGATTAATTATCAGATTCAACAGAAGATCTCTTTGTTTCTTGGGACCTAGAACAAGCATCTCTGTTATGTCCGAGTTTAAACGTAGAAAGTTTGCAGCCATCCACTTCCTTATGTCTGAAACACAGGCTTCTAGCGAGGGAAATTTTGGGGCTTCACCATGTTTCATTGAAATGTACAGCTGTGTGTCATCCGCATAGCAGTGAAAGTTAACATTATGTTTTCGAATGACATCCCCAAGAGGTAAAATATTTAGTGAAAACAATAGTGGTCCTAAAACGGAACCTTGAGGAACACCGAAATGTACAGTTGATTTGTCAGAGGACAAACCATTCACAGAGACAAACTGATATCTTTCCGACAGATAAGATCTAAACCAGGCAAGAACTTGTCCGTGTAGACCAATTTGGGTTTCCAATCTCTCCAAAAGAATGTGGTGATCGATGGTATCAAAAGCAGCACTAAGGTCTAGGAGCACGAGGACAGATGCAGAGCCTCTGTCTGACGCCATTAAAAGGTAATTTACCACCTTCACAAGTGCAGTCTCAGTGCTATGATGGGGTCTAAAACCAGACTGAAGCATTTCGTATACATTGGTATGATGGCTGCGTGGTCCCATGGTGTTTATACTTGCGTACTATTGTTTGTACAGATGAACGTGGTACCTTCAGGTGTTTGGAAATTGCTCCCAAGGATGAACCAGACTTGTGGAGGTCTACAATTGTTTTCTGAGGTCTTGGCTGATTTCTTTTGACTTCTTATGGATAGGGGGCAGCATTTTCACGTTTGGATGAAAAGCGTGCCCAGAGTAAACGGCCTGCTACTCAGTCCCAGTTGCTAATATATGCATATTCTTAGTAGATTTGGATAGAAAGCACTCTGAAGTTTCTAAAACTGTTTGAGTGATGTCTGTGAGTGTAACAGAACTCATATGGCAGGCAAAAACCTGAGAAAAAATCCAACCAGGAAGTGGGAAATCGGAGGTTTGTAGTTTTTCAACTCATTGCCTATCGAATACACAGTGGGATATGGGTCATGTTGCACTTCTTAAGGCAACTGGGACTGAGTATTACTAGATGTCAACACTCTTTAGAACCTTGTCTGATGCTTCTACTGTGAAGTGGGGCCGAATGAGAGGGGAATGAGTCAGAGGTCTGGCAGCAGCCACGAGCTGGTCATGCGCATTCACATGAGAGGTTGCTCCCGTTCCATTTTCTTTTCTGAAGACAAAGGAATTCTCCGGTTGGAACATTATTGAAGATTTATGTTAAAAACATCCTAAAGATTGATTCTATACTTAGTTTGACATGTTTCTACAACCTGTAATATAACTTTTTGGACTTTTCGTCCGTACTTTCCGCTGGACTTGCACGCGCGTCGTGAGTTTGAATTTGTTTACCAAACGCTCTAACAAAATGAGGTATTTGGACATAAATGATGAACTTTATGGAACAAATCAAACATTTATTGTGGAACTGGGATTCCTGGGAGTGCATTCTGACGAAGATCATCAAAGGTAAGTGAATATTTATAATGCTATTTCTGACTTATGTTGACTCCAACATGGCGGATATCTTTTTGGCTTGATGGGTCTCTTAGCGCCGTACTCAGATTATTGCATGGTTTGCTTTATCCGTAAAGTTTAAAAAAAATCTGACACAGTGGAACCCCAGTCCTAGACAAGTTAAGCAAAGAGGCACTGAGTTTGAAGGTAGGCCTTGAAATACATCAACAGGTACACCTCCAATTGATTTAAATCATGTCAATTAGCCTATCAGAAGCTTCTAAAGCCATGTCATCATTTTCTGGAATTTTCCAAGCTGTTTAAAGGCATAGTCAACTTAGTGTATGTAAACTTCTGACCCACTGGAATTGTGATACAGTGAATTATAAGTGAAATAATCTGTCTGTAAGCAATTGTTGGAAAAATGACTTGTGTCATGCAAGTTTTAATGACTCCAACCTAAGTGTGTGTAAACTTCTGACTTCAAGTGTATGCATTGGTGTTGAATAAGATCTAATTGGGGTGACTGAGGAGTGGAAGTCAGTCATGGTCTGTTGAAGCAAACAGTTATATTATTCTCTCTAATTCTCACTTATTATGTTATTTATAGTGTTGTCATCCAAATCACAGCAGGGCTGTGTTCATCCAAACATATAACTCATTTATGAAACCTGACATTAACAGGAGCGGGGCTAGTTCCTGCAGTGACATGCCCCCACAGTGTATTTACTGTTAAGCACCCTTCCCTTCCCTTCCCTTTGCTTCCCATCCAGCGACCTCATTTGAACTCCACAAACCAACTTCTCCACAGTGAATCAAACAGAGGAACCCAACCAATCCTATCCCCCTATCTCAGAATTGCTACCAGGGTTTGGTTCAGTAGAGATAAAATGTTTTTAAACAAAGTGAAATGGGGAGGTTTCACTAAGGTCTAACTTGCCTAAACTTGCCCAGTGAGAGAACAGATTGTTGACCATCTGAATATGGCCCTAATGAATTGCGAAGCAGTGGAGTGGTTGACTGGAAACGGTCCTCTGTTTTCTGTTTGGTAAATACTTCTGCCTCCATGGAGCTTGAAATACAGCAGTCCTACTGTTTCTGCCAGCCCTGGGTCCAAATTGTATGTGTTGTCTTTCAAATACTTTATCTGTGCTTGATTGATCCTGTCCGGTTTCTTGTTGTCCATTTATCCCCATGGTTACATGACTGGATGTTTCAGTTTATACTGGAATACAAGAAGGAGTCTAAAATCGGCATTCATTTGTGTGCAGTAATGTTTACAGAGAGAATGGTAGTTTGTTGATGTCAGTCAGTGAGCAGTAGCCTAGGGCCATGGTTCTGGTTCTGGGCTGTTCTGAGCTCACCTGCAGCATCTCAATTCAAACAGTATGGAAACCATTATAAGACTCCTGGTCTTTTTCATTTTGTACAAAAAAAACCCATCTGGACCAGAATGGCATGGTCCCTAGATAGACAGAGTCATGTCTGAAAACATGTGAATATCCTCTTTTTTTGTGTGAAAAAATATATAATTGCTTCTGTTTTCATGGATCCTGTCTTCTTCTTCTTCTCCTCACTGATATTGTAAGTATGTTCACGTTCCTTAGTGAATAGCAGCAGACTCTTGATTCAGAGGATGAGATTATGATTAAAACCTCTCTGGGATAGGGGTCCTGCTAGCGGGACAACTTCCGGTGAAACTGGAGCGCGGCAATTCAAATAAATAATCATAAAAATTATGAATATTAAACATCTAGGTACATACAAGTGTCTTACATCGGTTGAAAGTTTATATTATTGTTAATCTAACTGCACTGTCCGATTTACAGTAGGCTTTACATCGAAAGCATGAAATGCGATTGTTTGAGGACGGTGCCCCACATCAAAATAATTTTCCACCGGCACAGGTTTCATAAATTCACAAATAGCGATTCAATATTCACTTACTTTTTGAAAATCTTCCTCTGATTTGTCATCCAAAGGGTTCCAGCTATAATATGTAGTGTCGTTTTATTAGATAAAATCCTTCTTCATATCCCAAAAAGTCTGTTTAGTTGGCGCCATCGATTTAAGTAATCCACTCGTTCAACATGCCAAGATAGGAATCCGAAAATCTACCCCTAAACTTTGTTTCAACAAGTCAAAATATGTTTCTATTTAATCCTCAGATACCCTAAAATGTAATCAAACTATAATATTTCATACTCATTATTCTTACTCGGTTTGGAAGAAAAAAGCCTGAAACCTTGAACAAAGACTACTGACACCCAGTGGAAGCCATAGGAACTGCATACTGGGAGCTAGATTTAATTATTTCCCTATAGGTTCCATTGTAATTTATTTGGATTTTCTCCTACCATATCTATTGTGTTATAGTCTCCTATATTATTAAAAAATTTCTACAAACTTCAAAGTGTCTTCTTTCCAATGGTACCAGTTATCAGCATATCCTGGCTTCAGGGCCTGAGCAACAGGCAGTTTACTTTGGGTACGTCAGTCAGGCGGAAATTGAGAAAAAAGGACCCTAGCCTGAAGAAGTTTTTAAATTAATTAATCAATTCAATCATTTGTTTTGAAACCATGACAAATGAAAACCGAATGTAACCGTATGATTCTTTCTCACCAGACAAACATTGTAATAATTATACATGATTAACAACAGTCTCTAATCAAAAACTAATCAGAAACATAATTTAATCGAGGACACGACCCTCCTCACAACGTTAGTAGATCCATCCTTCTTGTTGGATAGTAGAGCTGAGCAACCAGCATAATTACATTGCACTGTGTTTGTCAAGTTTTAGTTTCCTGTGATAAATATTGTTTTCCTTGCTTGCGCTCCTATGAGACGCACAGACAGACAGTGATACAGGCAGTCTGAAGGAGAGGAGGTTTTTATATACCAGCAACTGTCACAGGCAGCGGGAAGGAGAGGAGAGGACTTTATATACCAGCAACTGTCACAGGCAGAGGGAAGGAGAGGAGAGGACTTTATATACCAGTAACTGTCACAGGCAGAGGGAAGGAGAGGAGAGGACTTTATATACCAGCAACTGTCACAGGCAGAGGGAAGGAGAGGAGAGGACTTTATATACCAGTAACTGTCACAGGCAGCGGGAAGGAGAGGATAGGTTTTTATATACCAGTAACTGTCACAGGCAGCGGGAAGGAGAGGAGAGGACTTTATATACCAGCAACTGTCACAGGCAGAGGGAAGGAGAGGATAGGTTTTTATATACCAGCAACTGTCACAGGCAGAGGGAAGGAGAGGATAGGTTTTTATATACCAGCAACTGTCACAGGCAGCGGGAAGGAGAGGAGAGGACTTTATATACCAGCAACTGTCACAGGCAGAGGGAAGGAGAGGATAGGACTTTATATACCAGCACCTGTCACAGGCAGAGGGAAGGAGAGGATAGGTTCTGGAAGGTCCTGGGTTCTGGAAGTGTGTCCTGGGTTATGAAAGAAAGTGTGATCCTGGGTTCTGGAAGTGTGGTCCTGGATTCTGGAAGTGTGGTCCTCTCCTATTGGAGTCTTCCACCATGGCCTCACATGTAGCTATTAGCCAATATCAGGTTCACCACCAGTGGAGGTCCAGTAGAATATACTGTATGCTATATGAATACATCAGTTGAGGTCCAGTAGAATATACTGTATACTATATGAATAAATCAGGAGTGGACTAGAAGCTATTTTATCAGTGGGGAGGAAAAGTCTAGTGTTACTTCAGCATGCATAAATTAGTCCTCCGGCCGACTACCGTGTCAGGGTTTTTATTTTTCCAGGCCTGGGTTCCAAGTGTCTGGACTCACACACGATATTGGTGGGAGTGTTTTCAGAGCCACAGCTGAATCCAATTAGGACACTACACTCACATACACACGCCTGGCGCATGCACTGTGTGTGGTTTTTCTTGCTCCTTCACTGTGTACGTCCAACTAAAGGAGGTTTCATGTGAACTAAAAAGAGTCTCTTGTCTCATTGTGGACTTTTATGGTGATTTGGAGTGTACTTTCTCACGTCCTGCAATAGACTAACATGCTGTCCAGGGATTGTACTTGTATATCAATCTGCCTCACGCTACAGAAACATGTTATAGGCTCCTGCAAATATGGGCTGTTCTGGCTGGTACAAGGCTTCTTACTTACCTTCTTAGATATGAATAAGATATGATTCTCTCTCTCAACTCAACACTTGCATGAATGTCTGAAACAATCCACTTACAGTGCCTTTTAGAACTCTTAGAACGCCTTTTAGAACTCTTAGAACGCCTTTTAGAACTCTTGATTGGAAATTTCAATATTCACAGAGCCAGTCCAGTTACTGAGCTGGAAATCACTTGAATAATACGTTACGGTAACTTAGATTATATTGACTATATTCATCATGAAGTTCAAAAAATTATTCTTGCATATAAATTGAGTTTGTAAATCCTCCATGATTAACATTTTGATTCAAGTCTTTTTCAAATCATCGCCTCAATGATATTTTCTCTGATATGAGCTACGAGAATTCAAATACATGGAAATAACACATGACAGTCCTGTTTCTTCATCTGAAACTGCAATTATACCATTGTCTGTTCTCCAGCTGTTTGTTAGTGTGTGTGTGTGTGTGTGTGTGTGTGTGTGTGTGTGTGTGTGTGTGTGTGTGTGTGTGTGTGTGTGTGTGTGTGTGTGTGTGTGTGTATCTGTGTGTGTCTGAATTGAACAAACGTCTAAATCTCTCAATGTCCCTCATCCATCCGTGTCGGATTGCTCAAGGTAGAGTTGCGTTTAACAGCCTTTTCGTTTCCGTCTGGCCCAACATTGATTCATCCATCACACACACACACACACACTGTCACACAAGTGTGCTACACTTCCTTGCTTCCTTGGTGCCATTGTTTCCAAGGCTGAAACACCTGTTATCTCTGGCATCTGAAATGACCATCTGAGAGACTAACATGGTTGAAGAGGAAAGGACAACATTTAGGAAACAGGATAGAGGTAGCCAAATGAGTGGTCCATGTGTCTAGTCTGTCCTATGTTTTACAGCTCTGGTAACTGGGTTTAACTGGGTTTTACTTGAGCTGCTAACAGATTGCTGCAGTTCCATAAGAGATAAATGGCTTGTATAATCTTGTATAATCATCAGCTGTCCAGGTGGCTGGTTTCAGACGATCCCGTAAGTGAAGATGCCGGATGTGCAGGTCCTGGGTTGGCGTGGTTACACGTGGTCTGCGGTTGTGAGGCCGGTTGGACATACTGCCAAATATTTAATACGATGTTGGAGGCGGCTTTAGGTGGAGAAATTAACTTTCAATTATCTGGCAACAGCTCTGGTGGACATTCCTGCATGCCAATTGCACGCTCCCTCAAAACATGAGACAAAACTGCACATTTTAGAGTGGCCCTTAATTGTCCTCAGCACAAGGTGCACCTGTGTAATGATCATGCTGTTTAATCAACTTCTTGATATGCCACACCTGTCAGGTGGATGGATTATCTTGGCAAAGGAGAAATGCTCGCTAACAGCGATGTAAACACATTTGTGTACAACATTTTAGAGAAATACGATTTTTGCGCTTATGGAACATTTCTGGGATCTTTTATTTCAGCTCATGAAACAATGAGCCAAAACTTTATATGTTGCGTTTATATTTTTGTTCAGTATAGTCAACACCGGTAAAGTTGTCTGTTTCACTTCAGCTAGGCCCTAACCTCCCGGAGCAAGGAGGTTTAGGGACCGGGCCTGGGACAAAACGCAATAACTCCAAAACAGTGGAAAGATTGCTCCCGTGCAAAATATCCAAACGCAGCAGTTTGACCGGTTTTAAGGAAATGAAAAGCTGTGAAAATGATAAAACACGTTTCTGATAAGACTTCAGTTCGTCTTGGTTGCATAATTTATATTAGCTGAAATACTGTCTACGTTTGGATATTAGCTGAAATAAGTGTCAAAGATAACACATTAAGAGCAGGGTGGCAGATAGCATAGTGGTTAGAGCGTTGGGCCAGTAACCGAAAGGTTGCTAGGTCGAATCCCCGAACCGACAAGGTAACAATCTGTTGTTCAGTACAAGGCAGAACCCACTGTTCCCTGGCTGGCTGTAAATAAGAATGTGTTCTTAACTGACTTGCATAGTTAAATATATAATATTTCTCCAATCCTTTTCCCGAGACAACATTTACATTGGCAGTATCGTACTGCAATAAATACATAACTCTGCAGGAGATAATATTATATGATGCTACATGTGAGAGATAATAGAGAGAAGTTCTAGATACATTATGGAGAGAGGTTATAGAGGTAGGGTATAGAGAGGTTTTAGAGAGGTAATATAGAGGTTATAGAGAGTGTATAGAGAGGTTATAGAGAGGAAATAGAGAGTGTATAGAGAGGTTATAGAGAGGAAATAGTGGTAGGGTATAGAGAGAGGTTATAGTGGTAGGGTATAGAGATGTTTTAGAGAGGTAATATAGAGGTTATAGAGAGGTTATAGTGGTAGGGTATAGAGAGGTTATAGTGGTAGGGTATAGAGAGAGGTTATAGTGGTAGGGTATAGAGATGTTTTAGAGAGGTAATATAGAGGTTATAGAGAGGTTATAGTGGTAGGGTATAGAGAGGTTTTAGTGGTAGGGTATAGAGAGGTTATAGTGGTAGGGTATAGATAGGTTATAGTGGTAGGGTATAGAGAGGATTTAGAGAGATAATATAGAGGTTATAGAGAGGTTATAGTGGTAGGGTATATAGAGAGGTTATAGTGGTAGGGTATAGAGAGGTTATAGTGGTAGGGTATATAGAGGATATAGTGGTAGGGTATAGAGAGGGTTTAGAGAGATAATATAGCGGTTATAGAGAGGTTATAGTGGTAGGGTATAGAGAGAGGTTATAGTGGTAGGGTATAGAGAGGTTATAGTGGTAGGGTATATAGAGGATATAGTGGTAGGGTATAGAGAGGATTTAGAGAGATAATATAGAGGTTATAGAGAGGTTATAGTGGTAGGGTATATAGAGGTTATAGTGGTAGGGTATATAGAGGATATAGTGGTAGGGTATAGAGAGGTTATAGTGGTAGGGTATATAGAGGTTATAGTGGTAGGGTATATAGAGGATATAGTGGTAGGGTATAGAGAGGATTTAGAGAGATAATATAGAGGTTATAGAGAGGTTATAGTGGTAGGGTATAGAGAGAGGTTATAGTGGTAGGGTATAGAGAGGTTATAGTGGTAGGGTATATAGAGAGGTTATAGTGGTAGGGTATATAGAGAGGTTATAGTGGTAGGGTATAGAGAGGTTTTAAAGAGGTAATATAGAGGTTATAGAGAGGTTATAGTGGTAGGGTATATAGAGAGGTTATAGTGGTAGGGTATAGAGATGTTTTAGAGAGGTAATATAGAGGTTATAGAGAGGTTATAGTGGTAGGGTATATAGAGGTTATAGTGGTAGGGTATAGAGAGGTTATAGTGGTAGGGTATAGAGATGTTTTAGAGAGGTAATATAGAGGTTATAGAGAGGTTATAGTGGTAGGGTATAGAGAGGTTATAGTGGTAGGGTATAGAGAGGATTTAGAGAGATAATATAGAGGGTATAGAGAGGTTATAGTGGTAGGGTATAGAGAGGTTATAGTGGTAGGGTATAGAGAGGTTTTAGAGAGGTAATATAGAGGTTATAGAGAGGTTATAGTGGTAGGGTATATAGAGAGGTTATAGTGGTAGGGTATAGAGAGGTTATAGTGGTAGGGTATAGAGATGTTTTAGAGAGGTAATATAGAGGTTATAAGGAGGTTATAGTGGTAGGGTATAGAGAGGTTATAGTGGTAGGGTATAGAGAGGTTTTAGAGAGGTAATATAGAGGTTATAGAGAGGTTATAGTGGTAGGGTATAGAGATGTTTTAGAGAGGTAATATAGAGGTTATAGAGAGGTTATAGTGGTAGGGTATAGAGAGGTTATAGTGGTAGGGTATAGAGAGGTTTTAGAGAGGTAATATAGAGGTTATAGGGAGGTTACAGTGGTAAGGTATAGAGAGGTTATAGTGGTAGGGGATAGCGAGGTTTTAGAGAGGTAATATAGAGGTTATAGAGGTAGGGTATAGAGAGGTTATAGTGGTAGGGTATAGAGATGTTTTAGAGAGGTAATATAGAGGTTATAGAGAGGTTATAGTGGTAGGGTATATAGAGAGGTTATAGTGGTAGGGTATAGAGAGGTTATAGTGGTAGGGTATAGAGAGGTTTTAGAGAGTTAATAAAGAGGTTATAGAGAGGTTATAGTGGTAGGGTATAGAGAGGTTTTAGAGAGGTAATATAGAGGTTATAGAGAGGTTATAGTGGTAGGGTATAGAGAGGTTTTAGTGGTAGGGGATAGAGAGGTTTTAGAGAGATAATATAGAGGTTATAGAGGTAGGGTATAGAGAGGTTATAGTGGTAGGGTATAGAGAGGTTTTAGAGAGATAATATAGAGGTTATAGAGAGGTTATAGTGGTAGGGTATATAGAGAGGTTATAGTGGTAGGGTATATAGAGAGGTTATAGTGGTAGGGTATAGAGAGGTTTTAGAGAGGTAATATAGAGGTTATAGAGATGTTATAGTGGTAGGGTATAGAGAGGTTATAGTGGTAGGGTATAGAGAGGTTTTAGAGAGGTAATATAGAGGTTATAGAGAGGTTATAGTGGTAGGGTATAGAGAGGTTTTAGTGGTAGGGTATAGAGAGGTTATAGTGGTAGGGTATAGAGAGGTTTTAAAGAGGTAATATAGAGGTTATAGAGAGGTTATAGTGGTAGGGTATAGAGATGTTTTAAAGAGGTAATATAGAGGTTATAGAGAGGTTATAGTGGTAGGGTATAGAGAGGTTATAGTGGTAGGGTATAGAGAGGTTATAGTGGTAGAGTATAGAGAGGTTTTAGAGAGGTAATATAGAGGTTATAGAGAGGTTATAGTGGTAGGGTATAGAGAGAGGTTATAGTGGTAGGGTATAGAGAGGTTATGGGGAGGTTATGGAGAGTGTATAGAGATGTTATAGAGAGGTTATAGTGGCAGGGTATAGAGATAGGTTATAGAGAGGTTATAGTGGTAGGGTATAGAGAGAGGTTATAGACAGGTTATAGGGAGGTTATGGAGAGTGTATAGAGAGGTTATAGAGAGGTTATAGTGGTAGGGTATAGAGAGAGGTTATAGAGAGGTTATAGTGGTAGGGTATAACGCGGTTTTAGAAAGGTAATAAAGAGGTTATAGAGAGGTAATAGAGAGGAAATAGAGAGTGTATAGAGAGGTTATAGAAAGAAGCTATAGAGAGAGATTATAGAGAGATAATGGAGAGAAGTTATAGAGAGGTTATAGAAAGTTTTTAGAGAGGTAATAGAGAGATTATAGAGAGGTAATAGAAAGCTAATAGCGAGAGGTTATAGAGAGGTTATAGTGGTAGGGTATAGAGAGAGGTTATAGTGGTAGGGTATAGAGAGGTTTTAGAGAGGTAATTAAGAGGTTATAGAGAGGTAATAGAGAGTGTATAGAGAGTGTATAAAGAGGTTATAGAAAGAAGCTATAGAGAGAGGTTATAGAGAGGTTATAGAGAGGTTATGGAGAGAGGTTATGGAGAGTTAATAGAGAGGTAATAGAGAGTGTATAGAGAGGTAATAGAGAGAGGTTAAAGAAAGAAGCTATAGAGAGAGGTTATAGAGAGGTTATGGATAGAAGTTATAGAGAGGTTATAGAGAGTTTTTAGAGAGGTAATAGAGAGATTATAGAGAGGTAATAGAAAGGTAATAGAGATAGGTTATAGAGAGGTTATAGGGAGGTTATTGAGAGGTAATAGAGAGAGGTTATTGAGAGGTTATAGAGAGGTAATAGAGAGAGGTTATAGAGAGGTTATAGGCAGGTTATAGGGAGGTTATAGAGAGGTAATAGAGAGGTGTTATTGAGAGGTTATAGAGAGGTAATAGAAAGATAATAGAGAGAGGTTATTGAGAGGTTATGGAGAGAGGTTATAGAGAGTTTTTAGAGAGAGGTTATAGAGAGGGAATAGAAAGGTAATAGAGAGAGATTATTGAGAGGTTATAGGGAGGTTATAGAGAGGTAATAGAGAGAGGTGATTGGGAGGTTATAGAGAGGTTATATGGAGGTTATAGAGAGATAATAGAGAGAGGTTATAGAGAGGTTATAGAGAGGTAATAGAAAGGTAATAGAGAGAGGTTATAGAGAGGTAATAGAGAGGTAATAGAGAGAGGTTATAGAGAGGTTATGGAGAGAGGTTATAGAGACTTTTTAGAGAGGTAATAGAGAGATTATAGAGAGGTAATAGAAAGGTAATAAAGAGAGGTTATTGAGAGGTTATAGAGCGGTAATAGAGAGAGGTTATAGAAAGAGGTTATAGAGGGGTTATAGCTAGGTTATAGAGATGTAATAGAGATATATATAGAGGTTATAGAGAGGTTATACGCCTACAGTCAGTGTCCAGATATCAATTACTATTCCATTTAACCCACATGAACTTAAATGAGGAATACTGTGTATTCATGGATACAGGGATACTTATGAGCGGGATATCAAAAGTGCTTGTAAACAGCTTATCCAGAATAAGACCTTAAGCGGGATATGAGCTACTATATGGAATACTGTGCTCATGTAAACGTGGTCACTGTTGCACAGAGGATTCCTGCTTCTGCTTTGTGACTGTGACATCCCCACCGCACACACGCAGGCACGCACGCACGCACGCACGCACACACACACACACACACCCTCTGCTTCGCCACCACAGACACACTCCTACCATTGTCAGGTCTCCACCCCCTCCCACATCTGAGGCAGCCTGCAGTCAATACATATTTTCCGAGTGCAAAGAAGGCTGCATATTTCGCTAATACCACACAGATTAAAGGCATAAAAAGCCTATAAACGAAAACAGAGGAAGAGAAGTGATTTTGATAATAGCCTTGACTTGGCTTGCCAACACAATATGAAGCTCCTCATTGTGTCCATGTTCGATATTTGGCCTACATTCTTTGTTGTGGGAGAGATAAATCTAAATCACATTTTTATAGAACACATCGCTAGCTATACCTGTGATGTCTGGTTTTACTTGGTGCAAGGTTGTGGTAAGGTCAACCCTCCAGGACTGATTTACAGAGACTGGGGCTGTGAAGCCTGACTTCGTGCATCTGTTCCCAGTTTCACACCAAAGCTGTCAAACCCAGAGACCCTCAGAGGAGACAAGACTGTAATATCTGTTTTTGTGGTTTGTACATATTATGCTGGGTTATATGAAAGATTGTACGTAAGCTATGTATGAAAAATGGCATCAGAATTAGCACAAACCTATCAGCAAGACAGCGAGTCACTTGATTTATAGGACAGCAGCTTTAGCTCAGTGGGTTTACACAGTCTTGATGGTGTGCAGCAGACCCGGATTTTGAAAAACAATAGCATGCTTGTTTACTACCATGCCCCTCAATCCTACTCCATGACATGTTAGCACTAACCTAGACTGTGCCAGCACTGCTACTAGCAGCCAGACTACCCCACCACCCCAAACCCAACATCAAACCCAACATCACAGAGAAAAGTTAATGTAGCTGTAGTGTAGCACACTTACAGATCTAATGTTTGCCGGCTTAGCAAGCTCTCTTTTGCTCTCTGCCCCCCTTCTCTCTCTTTCTTTCTCTCTCTCTCTCTCTCTCTCTCTCTCTCTCTCTCTCTCTCTCTCTCTCTCTCTCTCTCTCTCTCTCTCTCTCTCTCTCTCTGTCTCTCTCTCAAGCTCTCTCTTGCCTTCCTTCTCTGCAAGCAATGAGTCCGCAGTTAATGTTAGGGTTTGTTCATTAGCATGGTATAGCAGAGTTAGTTTCTGTTCATTAGCATTGTGTAGCAAAGTTAGCATGGTGTAGCAGAGTTAGTTTCTGTTCATTAGCATGGTGTAGCAGAATTAGTTTCTGTTCATTAGCATGGTGTAGCAGAATTAGCATGGCGTCGCAGAGTTAGGTTCTGTTCATTAGCATGGTGTAGCAGAATTAGCATGGCGTCGCAGAGTTAGGTTCTGTTCATTAGCATGGTGTAGCAAAGTTAGCATGGCGTAGCAGAGTTAGGTTCTGTTCATTAGTGTAACAGTTGTTAAAGTACTGTGTGAATTTCACCAGGTTCATATATTAATATGTCATGTTGATTTGTTATTATGCATGCCTGCATCCTGGGAGTAGGGGAGTGTGTACTTACGTTTTGCCCTGCGTGCATCCTGGGAGTAGGGGAGTGTGTACTTACGTTTTGCCCTGCGTGCATCCTGGGAGTAGGGGAGTGTGTACTTACGTTTTGCACTGCGTGCATCCTGGGAGTAGGGGAGTGTGTACTTACGTTTTGCCCTGCGTGCATCCTGGGAGTAGGGGAGTGTGTACTTACGTTTTGCCCTGCGTGCATCCTGGGAGTAGGGGAGTGTGTACTTACGTTATGCCCTGCGTGCATCCTGGGAGTAGGGGAGTGTGTACTTACGTTTTGTCCCTGCGTGCATCCTGGGAGTAGGGGAGTGTGTACTTACGTTTTGCCCTGCGTGCATCCTGGGAGTAGGGGAGTGTGTACTTACGTTTTGCCCTGCGTGCATCCTGGGAGTAGGGGAGTGTGTACTTACGTTATGCCCTGCGTGCATCCTGGGAGTAGGGGAGTGTGTACTTACGTTTTGCCCTGCCTGCATCCTGGGAGTAGGGGAGTGTGTACTTACGTTATGCCCTGCGTGCATCCTGGGAGTAGGGGAGGGTGTACTTACGTTTTGCCCTGCGTGCATCCTGGGAGTAGGGTAGTGTGTAATTACGTTTTGCCCTGCGTGCATCCTGGGAGTAGGGGAGTGTGTAATTACGTTTTGCCCTGCGTGCATCCTGGGAGTAGGGGAGTGTGTAATTACGTTTTGCCCTGCGTGCATCCTGGGAGTAGGGGAGTGTGTAATTACGTTTTGCCCTGCGTGCATCCTGGGAGTAGGGGAGTGTGTAATTACGTTTTGCCCTGCGTGCATCCTGGGAGTAGGGGAGTGTGTACTTACGTTTTGCCCTGCGTGCATCCTGGGAGTAGGGGAGTGTGTACTTACGTTTTGCCCTGCGTGCATCCTGGGAGTAGGGGAGTGTGTACTTACGTTTTGCACTGCGTGCATCCTGGGAGTAGGGGAGTGTGTACTTACGTTTTGCCCTGCGTGCATCCTGGGAGTAGGGGAGTGTGTACTTACGTTTTGCCCTGCGTGCATCCTGGGAGTAGGGGAGTGTGTACTTACGTTATGCCCTGCGTGCATCCTGGGAGTAGGGGAGTGTGTACTTACGTTTTGCCCTGCGTGCATCCTGGGAGTAGGGGAGTGTGTACTTACGTTTTGCCCTGCGTGCATCCTGGGAGTAGGGGAGTGTGTACTTACGTTTTGCCCTGCGTGCATCCTGGGAGTAGGGGAGTGTGTACTTACGTTATGCCCTGCGTGCATCCTGGCAGTAGGGGAATGTGTACTTACGTTTTGCCCTGCCTGCATCCTGGGAGTAGGGGAGTGTGTACTTACGTTATGCCCTGCGTGCATCCTGGGAGTAGGGGAGGGTGTACTTACGTTTTGCCCTGCGTGCATCCTGGGAGTAGGGTAGTGTGTAATTACGTTTTGCCCTGCGTGCATCCTGGGAGTAGGGGAGTGTGTAATTACGTTTTGCCCTGCGTGCATCCTGGGAGTAGGGGAGTGTGTAATTACGTTTTGCCCTGCGTGCATCCTGGGAGTAGGGGAGTGTGTAATTACGTTTTGCCCTGCGTGCATCCTGGGAGTAGGGGAGTGTGTAATTACGTTTTGCCCTGCGTGCATCCTGGGAGTAGGGGAGTGTGTACTTACGTTTTGCCCTGCGTGCATCCTGGGAGTAGGGGAGTGTGTACTTACGTTTTGCCCTGCGTGCATCCTGGGAGTAGGGGAGTGTGTACTTACGTTTTGCCCTGCGTGCATCCTGGGAGTAGGGGAGTGTGTACTTACGTTTTGCCCTGCGTGCATCCTGGGAGTAGGGGAGTGTGTACTTACGTTATGCCCTGCGTGCATCCTGGGAGTAGGGGAGTGTGTACTTACGTTTTGCCCTGCCTGCATCCTGGGAGTAGGGGAGTGTGTACTTACGTTATGCCCTGCGTGCATCCTGGGAGTAGGGGAGGGTGTACTTACGTTTTGCCCTGCGTGCATCCTGGGAGTAGGGTAGTGTGTAATTACGTTTTGCCCTGCGTGCATCCTGGGAGTAGGGGAGTGTGTAATTACGTTTTGCCCTGCGTGCATCCTGGGAGTAGGGGAGTGTGTAATTACGTTTTGCCCTGCGTGCATCCTGGGAGTAGGGGAGTGTGTAATTACGTTTTGCCCTGCGTGCATCCTGGGAGTAGGGGAGTGTGTAATTACGTTTTGCCCTGCGTGCATCCTGGGAGTAGGGGAGTGTGTACTTACGTGTTGCCCTGCGTGCATCCTGGGAGTAGGGGAGTGTGTAATTACGTTTTGCCCTGCGTGCATCCTGGGAGTAGGGGAGTGTGTACTTACGTTATGCCCTGCGTGCATCCTGGGAGTAGGGGAGTGTGTACTTACGTTTTGCCCTGCGTGCATCCTGGGAGTAGGGGAGTGTGTACTTACGTTATGCCCTGCGTGCATCCTGGGAGTAGGGGAGGGTGTTCTTACGTTATGCCCTGCGTGCATCCTGGGAGTAGGGGAGTGTGTACTTACGTTTTGCCCTGCGTGCATCCTGGGAGTAGGGGAGTTTGTACTTACGTTTTGCCCTGCCTGCATCCTGGGAGTAGGGGAGTGTGTACTTACGTTATGCCCTGCGTGCATCCTGGGAGTAGGGGAGTGTGTACTTACGTTTTGCCCTGCGTGCTGCTGCTCAAATCATTTTGATGCACTATGAGGGGTAGGCCCGCTTTTTCTGTCGTCTTCAGAAACGTTTCATTATTTTAAGCACAAAGTCATACACAGAGTGTTTTGTTCATGAATAATGTTGTATATTTAGAGGTTACTCATAAGTGGATGGTATTGTTAAGATGCACTTGTAATTGTACTTTTTAGGATAATATCAACAGTCTGAATTCAACATGTGGTTAATAGCTAGCTAAGGTATTAGCAGGCCATTGTAGGTGTGAACGATGGCTAGCTCCTCGAATGATCCCAGTCCCTTGTATTGTGCAGAACATATGTGCAGAACATATGTGCTATACAAATGTTTTATTTTCTTTTGGATGCAGATGCAGGATGCAGTGAGTGAATTCTGCTGAATTAAAACTACCTCTACACACAATGCAGAGTTACAACAGGGCAGTACAGCACCGGTTACATTAGCATGGTGTAATAGAGTTAGCATGGCGTAGCAGAGTTAGGTTCTGTTCATTAGCATGGTGTAACAGAGTCAGCATGGCGTAGCAGAGCGTGCCGCGCTATGGGACTCCCAGTCACGGCGAGTTGTGATTCAACCTGGAATTGAACCAGGGTCTGTAGTGACACCTGATAGTATTGAAATGGAGTGCCTTAGACCGCTGCGCCATTCGGGATCCCCAATGCAGAGATGGTTGTGGAGGAGGAGTCATGCACAGATGGTTGTGGAGGAGGAGTCATGAACAGATGGTTGGGGAGGAGGAGTCATGCACAGATGGTTGTGGAGGAGGAGTCATGCACAGATGGTTGGGGAGGAGGAGTCATGCACAGATGGTTGTGGAGGAGGAGTCATGCACAGCTGGTTGGGGAGGAGGAGTCATGCACAGCTGGTTGGGGAGGAGGAGTCATGCACAGATGGTTGGGGAGGAGGAGTCATGCACAGATGGTTGGGGAGGAGGAGTCATGCACAGATGGTTGGGGAGGAGGAGTCATGCACAGATGGTTGGGGAGGAGGAGTCATGCACAGATGGTTGGGGAGGAGGAGTCATGTCCTGTTGAGATCATTAAATTTTTTCTCTATTTGGAATCCTCTTGTTTCATCCCTGTTATGCTGTCAAGCATCAACCACCCACCACCTGTATTATATCTTGACTGGATCAGATAAGAGACGAAGCAGGGAGAGAATGGGAGAAGAGGTTTTGATATTTTGACTGGATCAGATAAGAGACGAAGCAGGGAGAGAATGGGAGAAGAGGTTTTGATATTTTGACTGAATCAGATAAGAGACGAAGCAGGGAGAGAATGGGAGAAGAGGTTTTGATATTTTGACTGGATCAGATAAGAGACGAAGCAGGGAGAAAATGGGAGAAAAGGTTTTGATATTTTGACTGAATCAGATAAGAGACGAAGCAGGGAGAGAATGGGAGAAGAGGTTTTGATATTTTGACTGGATCAGATAAGAGACGAAGCAGGGAGAGAATGGGAGAAGAGGTTTTGATATTTTGACTGGATCAGATAAGAGACGAAGCAGGGAGAGAATGGGAGAAGAGGTTTTGATATTTTGACTGAATCAGATAAGAGACGAAGCAGGGAGAGAATGGGAGAAGAGGTTTTGATATTTTGACTGAATCAGATAAGAGACGAAGCAGGGAGAGAATGGGAGAAGAGGTTTTGATATTTTGACTGGATCAGATAAGAGACGAAGCAGGGAGAGAATGGGAGAAGAGGTTTTGATATTTTGACTGGATCAGATAAGAGACGAAGCAGGGAGAGAATGGGAGAAGAGGTTTTTATATTTTGACTGGATCAGATAAGAGATGAAGCAGGGAGAGAATGGGAGAAGAGGTTTTGATATTTTGACTGGATCAGATAAGAGACGAAGCAGGGAGAGAATGGGAGAAGAGGTTTTGATATTTTAACTGGATCAGATAAGAGACGAAGCAGGGAGAGAATGGGAGAAGAGGTTTTGATATTTTGACTGGATCAGATAAGAGACGAAGCAGGGAGAGAATGGGAGAAGAGGTTTTGATATTTTGACTGGATCAGATAAGAGACGAAGCAGGGAGAGAATGGGAGAAGAGGTTTTGATATTTTGACTGGATCAGATAAGAGACGAAGCAGGGAGAGAATGGGAGAAGAGGTTTTGATATTTTGACTGGATCAGATAAGAGACGAAGCAGGGAGAGAATGGGAGAAGAGGTTTTGATATTTTGACTGAATCAGATAAGAGACGAAGCAGGGAGAGAATGGGAGAAGAGGTTTTGATATTTTGACTGAATCAGATAAGAGACGAAGCAGGGAGAGAATGGGAGAAGAGGTTTTGATATTTTGACTGGATCAGATAAGAGACGAAGCAGGGAGAGAATGGGAGAAGAGGAAGAGAACAGCCGTGTGTGGAGAGAGAGAGAGAGAGAAGCGATGGAAGGTAAGAGAAAGCGAGAAAGAGATATTAAGGGAACGATGGTGAGAAAAGGAGAGATGTGGAGAGCGGGAGGTGGTGAGATGGAGGTGGAGAGATGGAGGTGGAGAGATGGAGGTGGAAAGATGGAGGTGGAGAGATGGAGGTGGAGAGATGGAGGTGGAGAGAGGGAGGTGGAGAGATGGAGGTGGAGAGAGGGAGGTGGAAAGATGGAGGTGGAGAGATGGAGGTGGAGAGAGGGAGGTGGAAAGAGGGAGGTGGAGAGAGGGAGGTGGAGAGAGGGAGGTGGAGAGAGGGAGGTGGAGAGAGGGTGGTGGAGAGAGGGAGGTGGAGAGAGAATGGTGGAGAGAGAGAGGGAGGTGGAGAGAGAGAGGGAGGTGGAGAGAGAGAGGGAGGTGGAGAGAGAGAGAGAGCCTGGGGATAATACGACTCTGGTCAAAAGTAGTCCTTTGTGTAGGTAATAGGGTTCTATTTGGGAAACAGACCAGGGCTCTCTGCTCTCTCTGACTGCTGTGTATGTCTCCCTGACCTGGGCTTATTTAGACTGACGTTGTGGTGCCAAGGTCCATGTCTGTCAGTCCATGTCTAACTCCCTGACCAGGGCTTACTTAGACTGACGTTGTGGTGCCAAGGTCCATGTCTGTCTCCCTGACCAGGGCTAACTTAGACTGACGTTGTGGTGCCAAGGTCCATGTCTGTCTCCCTGACCTGGGCTTACTTAGACTGACGTTGTGGTGCCAAGGTCCATGTCTGACTCCCTGATCAGGGCTTATTTAGACTGACGTTGTGGTGCCAAGGTCCATGTCTGTCTCCCTGACCAGGGCTTACTTAGACTGACGTTGTGGTGCCAAGGTCCATGTCTGTCTCCCTGACCAGGGCTAACTTAGACTGACGTTGTGGTGCCAAGGTCCATGTCCGTCTTATTGTAGCCAACCTAGCCAGGCAGGACACACACACGCACGCACGGGAAGCTAGGGTTACAGTACGCAAATGGACTTTGCATGAGTCATTTGCTTAAAGGGCTCTAAATTACAACCAGATATGAGAACATACTTCAAACTGAATGCTTAAGTAAATACTGATTTGGGTGACTTCAAATTGTGCATACTCCAAACCTCGTAGAATTAGAATGACTAATTCCAATTCTATGTTCTACTGAACGTCTCAGAGAGTTCTGGTGGTTATACTGAATGACCCGCACTAGCAGAAAAGCAGTTGTATCCTATCTGTGCCACATGGCTCCATCTTCTAGCGTTGCCTCGTGAACCACCAGGAACGCTCTCTGGGCCCACTTTCTGGGCCCATACCCAGGCTGCGGTGAATGCCACGTGAGCTTATTCATTGGGCTTCAGCCTTAAGGGCCCAGCCACCCAGCCACACAATCACAACCACAGCTTATTACCTGGGATGGGGCTGGAGAAATGTAACCACTCTCATTGAAAACGTGTAAGTATCAAAGAGTAGGCCTTTAATCTCCCAAACTCCTTCATATCAATCCGGTCCTTGCCTTTGTCTCCTCCCCTTTATTACTGTAGTTAAAACCCTTTAGTGTCCTTGCTCTCTACATACCTTATGGACAAATGGTACAGAGTGCAGAATCTTCAGCACCACCCTTTAGTGTTTCCTGTGCTGCTACCATGCCACTGAGTGCATGAGTCAGTCATTCTGTTTTTATACTGGCGATCTGCAGCGAAGGCCTGAGCAGCAACGTGACAAGGAAAGCCATCTGAATCCTATTTGCTGCAGTGCATTCCATGGAACATAATTACTAGTGCAAATGGATGTACGTTTCATTTTGAGACTGTATAATTATCTTGTAAATGGTTACGTTGGCTTTCATTAGCGTTGAATTTGACAATGATTTGTGTGTGTGTGTGTGTGTGTGTGTGTGTGTGTGTGTGTGTGTGTGTGTGTGTGTGTGTGTGTGTGTGTGTGTGTGTGTGTGTGTGTGTGTGTGTGTGGGTGCGTGTGCGTGTGTGATCTAGAGCTAAAACCTCTCAAACATATCTTTGGATTCTCACAGCAAGGTCAGAGAAGAAACCTGTCTCTCAGATATATTGTTTATTGTCAATGCAATTTCATGGAATGTGAAAGTATGTTACATTAGCAACATGTTATTTACTATCTAGCCAGGGTAACAGTATGTTACATTAGCAACATGTTATTTACCATCTAGCCAGGGTAACAGTATGTTACATTAGCAACATGTTATTTACCATCTAGCCAGGGTAACAGTATGTTACATTAGCAACATGTTATTTACCATCTAGCCAGGGTAACAGTAGGTTACATTAGCAACATGTTATTTACCATCTAGCCAGGGTAACAGTATGTTACATTAGCAACATGTTATTTACCATCTAGCCAGGGTAACAGTATGTTACATTAGCAACATGTTATTTACCATCTAGCCAGGGTAACAGTATGTTACATTAGCAACATGTTATTTACCATCTAGCCAGGGTAACAGTATGTTACATTAGCAACATGTTATTTACCATCTAGCCAGGGTAACAGTATGTTACATTAGCAACATGTTATTTACTATCTAGCGAGGGGAAAAGTATGTTACATTAGCAACATGTTATTTACCATCTAGCCAGGGTAAAGTATGTTACATTAGCAACATGTTATTTACCATCTAGCCAGGGTAACAGTATGTTACATTAGCAACATGTTATTTACCATCTAGCCAGGGTAACAGTATGTTACATTAGCAACATGTTATTTACCATCTAGCCAGGGTAACAGTATGTTACATTAGCAACATGTTATTTACCATCTAGCCAGGGTAAAAGTATGTTACATTAGGAACATGTTATTTATCATCTAGCCAGGGTAAAGTATGTTACATTAGCAACATGTTATTTACCATCTAGCCAGGGTAACAGTATGTTACATTAGCAACATGTTATTTACCATCTAGCCAGGGTAACAGTATGTTACATTAGCAACATGTTATTTACCATCTAGCCAGGGTAACAGTATGTTACATTAGCAACATGTTATTTACCATCTAGCCAGGGTAAAGTATGTTACATTAGCAACATGTTATTTACCATCTAGCCAGGGTAACAGTATGTTACATTAGCAACATGTTATTTACCATCTAGCCAGGGTAACAGTATGTTACATTAGCAACATGTTATTTACCATCTAGCCAGGGTAACAGATTTACATTAGCAACATGTTATTTACCATTAGCCAGGGTAACAGATGACATTAGCAACATGTTATTTACCATCTAGCCAGGGTAAAAGCATGACATTATTTATCATCTAGCCAGGGTAAAGTATGTTACATTAGCAACATGTTATTTACCATCTAGCCAGGGTAACAGTATGTTACATTAGCAACATGTTATTTACCATCTAGCCAGGGTAACAGTATGTTACATTAGCAACATGTTATTTACCATCTAGCCAGGGTAACAGTATGTTACATTAGCAACATGTTATTTACCATCTAGCCAGGGTAAAGTATGTTACATTAGCAACATGTTATTTACCATCTAGCCAGGGTAACAGTATGTTACATTAGCAACATGTTATTTACCATCTAGCCAGGGTAACAGTATGTTACATTAGCAACATGTTATTTACCATCTAGCCAGGGTAACAGTATGTTACATTAGCAACATGTTATTTACCATCTAGCCAGGGTAACAGTATGTTACATTAGCAACATGTTATTTATCATCTAGCCAGGGTAACAGTATGTTACATTAGCAACATGTTATTTATCATCTAGCCAGGGTAACAGTATGTTACATTAGCAACATGTTATTTACCATCTAGCCAGGGTAACAGTATGTTACATTAGCAACATGTTATTTACCATCTAGCCAGGATAACAATATGTTACATTAGCAACATGTTATTTACCATCTAGCCAGGGTAACAGTAGGTTACATTAGCAACATGTTATTTACCATCTAGCCAGGGTAACAGTATGTTACATTAGCAACATGTTATTTACCATCTAGCCAGGGTAAACGCCTTTCTATCAACACCGACTGCTATTTTGGCTTTACATAATAGAGGCGGCAGGTAGACTAGTGACAGGTAGCCTAGTGGCAGGTAGCCTAGTGGCAGGTAGCCTAGTGACAGGTAGCCTAGTGACAGGTAGCCTAGTGGCAGGTAGCCTAGTGACAGGTAGCCTAGTGGCAGGTAGCCTAGTGGTTAGAGTTTTGGACTAGTAACTGAAAGATTGCAAGATCAAATCCCCGAGCTGACAAGGTTAAAATCTGTCATTCTGCCCCTGAACAAGGCAGTTAACCCACTGTTCCGGGGCCGTCATTGAAAATAAGAATTTGTTCTAAACTGACACACCTAGTTGAATAAAGGTTAAATTAAAAAAATTGCTTTGAAATGATTGTATCCATATTTCTCTTTGCATACGATAGATTCAAATAGAGGGACTATATATTTGATCTTCACTTGACAACATTTAAAGGATCTGATGTATTAATTAACCAATCAATCAGTTTAATGTTAAATATAAATCTACTTCCATTTTATGACATATTTATACCAATCCATCATTTCCATTATCACAATGAAGAAGACATGGTGTACAAACAATTTATTTAGGAAATAAGATAATGTCTTTTAAGTGGAACACATACATGACGACTCCTCCACAACTATCACAACTAATAATGGTAAATTTAGCAACAAATTAATACCTTTTTTTTTTCTTTTTTACATATGTGCATTGCAATATCCCTCACAAAATATAACAAAGCTAGTTAGTAACAACGAAAACTAAATTTGACAACAATTAATGCTATGCAGACTGATGACAACTTGAAAGCTATACATTGCAAATATCCTTGATACATATAATTCAACCAAAAGTTACAAGAAACATTTTTACTTGATTTTTTAATAGATTCTACAATGGTTAAATGTTTGAATAGATTAATCTGGTTAAATGTTTCACTCATTCAAAACAGAAAGTTCTCTTCTCATGACCACCTGTTTCCACGTTAACACGTGAGCGACACATTTACATTGACATAAAGTCAAGTGTTTTCATTGTGTCCCATCTGAAATGCCCCCTGTCACACCAGGCATACACACTCAAACCTCAGACCGTCAGCTGTCGTGGTCAAGGATGCTGTGAACCGTTAACATAATAATCATTGTTGCTCTCTCACACATACTACTACTACAACTAACCCCAAACATGACATTTGCCCTTACATCAATGTAGCACTCTTACATCAACACTTAAGGCTATGTTCCAATGTCCATACTAGCATACTACTTAGAATGCATGCACAATGTATTGCTTGATTCTATGGAAGTGGGATGCTAGAGGGGTATTGGAATAGAGTTTTACAACCAACCCAAACTACTACAACTGCTCCTCTTGAAACCACTGCATTGTTTTGAGTGACGATAGGGCCTCTCTTGGGGAATTAGTGAACATATGAATCAAGTAATACATGACATAACACTGCATAGTGCACAAAGTTTGTGATAGTCTATTTTATCTTGATGTTTGAGACATTTTGATGTTGATATCCAACGATTTTTCTGTTGTACTTCAATTGTGAAATTTCGTCAGTGTAAACAAATAAATAAATTATTTACAATCTCTAACAAACAAAACAAACAAGACATAAACTCACGATAATAATTTACAGAAGAAATTATAGTACAAACTTAGTATAAACATCCCAAAGTACTTTAAAATGCTATAAAACAGTCTCAAGGTCAACCTTCTCAGAGTTTGACAAACATTTTAAATGGGTAACTGAAGACCCTTAGTTCAGGATGGCATAAGAAACAATACAAAATATAACTTTGTTTTAAGTCAGCAACATACATCAGTGTGCTTTGGTATCAATTAAGAGTTTGGCAGATATTTGGCAGATAATATTACATGTGATCACATTTTTCACTGTATGGCTGAAACTGCTGAGGTCAGTACAGAGACCTTTAGTTGCTGGGCGACCTAGACACCATTACTGTACCAAGTTGCTCTCTATTCCAGCAAGAATATCAATATTTATCGAGTAACAATCATTTTATATTTACTTTTGTTAATGTAAAGCTGTAGAAAGTTAGGAGAAAAGCACAAAAGTGGTTGTTCAAAGAATCCCTATAATATGTTGTCAACATCAGTTACAGTTTTTTTTCATCGCCCAGGCCTATTTCATTTGTCCACTTGTCATCTGTTTTCACTTCTCAAGGAAATGTCTTTTCACATAAGGCACTCAGAAAAACTGTAAAGGGCCATGGCTGCCCCTTCAATGGAAAGTTAGAGCCAAAAAGACTTTGGAGGGGCGAAGTTGAAGCTACATTTCTTTGCTTGAAATGACGAGCGACTCAGCAATAGGCTGGTGAACAGGTTATGAGGTTAAATGTCTTTAAGCCATTTGAAGTTTTCACATCCAACGCTGTTCAGTTATCTAGATAAAAAATAAGAAAAAGTATGATTATTTATAACAACAAAGCTAAGGAATAACAGCATATCCAGAGTCATACAGTATGTAGATTAAGTCTATATACAGTATACAGCTGTATACCTATACAGTGTGGCAGTATGGTTCTGGGAATGTAGAACACTGAATACAGCACAAGGTGGAGCATTGGTGGTATCATTCCGTAAAGCAAGACAACAACTATTTCGTTTTGACAGTGAACAAGCAGTATTCTCATATTTGTGATCAAAGTAGCACCTGAAACATTTAACACCAGACCTCCCACACACACACACACACACACACACACACACACACACACACACACACACACACACACACACACACACACACACACACACACACACACACACACACACACACACACACACACACACACACACACACACACACACACACACACACACACACACACACACACACACTAGTCTAAGTGTCTGAGTCATTGGAACCAGGCAAGGTGACAAGCAGAAACAAAAGCATGACTGCTGTTTTCTTTTTAACAAAGCGTGATTTTTTTTAAATTTCTTTTTTTACAGCCGACACAAAACAGAGACCTCTTTATGATTGTTACCTGATGGACAACACAGTTGGAAACTCCAGCTCATCTGAGTATTGGAAAAGATTTAGAAGGTTTTAACAGCACTTTCCCCCTTCAACTGCATTTTGTCTCCCAAAAAGGAGAGATCTCTCACCAACCAACCATTCAACACAGCACAAACAGATCTGTGACCAAGCTACAATGGTGCTGCTAGCTACAGGACTCACCTCTGCACTCGTATTTGAGATCGGAGAAGAAGACCAGTTCCTGGGAGAACACAAACAGGCCTAACCGTCCTCCAGCAAACGTCTTGTCGTACACTGGTCCTGAGTCTGCCAAGATCTGCTTCCCTTCATAAACCACAACCCTGCAAAACGCAACAAGACAATACATGAATGATTGAAAATGATCGCTTGGTGTGCTGAACACTTAGATAAAACACACTATGGACAAAACACCCTGGATAACAGTTTAGCCTATTGTATATAATTTGTTCTGCTATTATACAAAGAATCTTCAGACTGTTACTGAGGAAAGCGTGATGGGTGTGATCGACTGGATTCGATCCCAGGTCTTCTACATGCCACAAGACTGTTTTAGCCCACTGAGCTAAAGCCTAGGCATTAGGCTGGACTTGCTCACCTGATGAAACCAGTCTTGGGTCTGTGGATGAGGTGCCACCTGTAGGCTGTGTAATCCTTCCAGCCAATGTTTTTGGGATCGTGCCAAAGAGTGCGCACCTGTGGACAACAGAGAAGGAGAAAAATGAATTACTAAAGAGCTATGATCTATGATTACTTTATACATTTGATTGATTGACTGAAAGATTGCTCAATAGAGGGTATGACCACACCAGAGACAATGTATGATATGTTGGCTTATATGACATAGCTGTGTCGTGTCAGGGTGAGTGGCCACTTTGGATGACTTAGCTGTGTCAGGGTGAGTAGCCACTTTGGATGACTTAGCTGTGTCAGGGTGAGTGGCCACTTTGGATGACTTAGCTGTGTCAGGGTGAGTAGCTACTTTGGATGACTTAGCTGTGTCAGGGTGAGTGGCCACTTTGGATGACTTAGCTGTGTCAGGGTGAGTAGCTACGTTGGATGACTTAGCTGTGTCAGGGTGAGTAGCCACTTTGGATGACTTAGCTGTGTCAGGGTGAGTAGCCACTTTGGATGACTTAGCTGTGTCAGGGTGAGTGGCCACTTTGGATGACTTAGCTGTGTCAGGGTGAGTAGCTACTTTGGATGACTTAGCTGTGTCAGGGTGAGTGGCCACTTTGGATGACTTAGCTGTCAGGGTGAGTAGCCACTTTGGATGACTTAGCCGTGTCAGGGTGAGTAGCCACTTTGGATGACTTAGCTGTGTCAGGGTGAGTAGCTACTTTGGATGACTTAGCTGTGTCAGGGTGAGTAGCCACTTTGGATGACTTAGCCGTGTCAGGGTGAGTAGCTACTTTGGATGACTTAGCCGTGTCAGGGTGAGTAGCCACTTTGGATGACTTAGCTGTGTCAGGGTGAGTAGCCACTTGGATGACTTAGCTGTGTCAGGAAGAGTAGCTACTTTGGATGACTTAGCTGTGTCAGGGTGAGTAGCCACTTTGGATGACTTAGCTGTGTCAGGGTGAGTAGCTACTTTGGATGACTTAGCTGTGTCAGGGTGAGTGGCTACTTTGGATGACTTAGCTGTGTCAGGGTGAGTAGCCACTTTGGATGACTTAGCTGTGTCAGGGTGAGTAGCTACTTTGGATGACTTAGCTGTGTCAGGGTGAGTGGCCACTTTGGATGACTTAGCTGTGTCAGGGTGAGTAGCTACTTTGGATGACTTAGCTGTGTCAGGGTGAGTAGCTACTTTGGATGACTTAGCTGTGTCAGGGTGAGTGGCCACTTTGGATGACTTAGCTGTGTCAGGGTGAGTAGCTACTTTGGATGACTTAGCTGTGTCAGGGTGAGTAGCTACTTTGGATGACTTAGCTGTGTCAGGGTGAGTAGCCACTTTGGATGACTTAGCTGTGTCAGGGTGAGTAGCTACTTTGGATGACTTAGCTGTGTCAGGGTGAGTGGCCACTTTGGATGACTTAGCTGTGTCAGGGTGAGTGGACACTTTGGATGACTTAGCTGTGTCAGGGTGAGTAGCCACTTTGGATGACTTAGCTGTGTCAGGGTGAGTAGCTACTTTGGATGACTTAGCTGTGTCAGGGTGAGTAGCTACTTTGGATGACTTAGCTGTGTCAGGGTGAGTAGCTACTTTGGATGACTTAGCTGTGTCAGGGTGAGTAGCCACTTTGGATGACTTAGCTGTGTCAGGGTGAGTAGCTACTTTGGATGACTTAGCTGTGTCAGGGTGAGTGGCTACTTTGGATGACTTAGCTGTGTCAGGGTGAGTAGCCACTTTGGGTGACTTAGCTGTGTCAGGGTGAGTAGCCACTTTGGATGACTTAGCTGTGTCAGGGTGAGTAGCCACTTTGGATGACTTAGCTGTGTCAGGGTGAGTAGCCACTTTGGATGACTTAGCTGTGTCAGGGTGAGTAGCCACTTTGGATGACTTAGCTGTGTCAGGGTGAGTGGCCACTTTGGATGACTTAGCTGTGTCAGGGTGAGTAGCTACTTTGGATGACTTAGCTGTGTCAGGGTGAGTAGCCACTTTGGATGACTTAGCTGTGTCAGGGTGAGTAGCTACTTTGGATGACTTAGCTGTGTCAGGGTGAGTAGCCACTTTGGATGACTTAGCTGTGTCAGGGTGAGTGGCCACTTTGGATGACTTGGCTGTGTCAGGGTGAGTAGCTACTTTGGATGACTTAGCTGTGTCAGGGTGAGTAGCTACTTTGGATGACTTAGCTGTGTCAAGGTGAGTAGCCACTTTGGATGACTTAGCTGTGTCAGGGTGAGTGGCCACTTTGGATGACTTAGCTGTGTCAGGAAGAGTAGCTACTTTGGATGACTTAGCTGTGTCAGGGTGAGTAGCCACTTTGGATGACTTAGCTGTGTCAGGGTGAGTGGCCACTTTGGATGACTTAGCTGTGTCAGGGTGAGTAGCTACTTTGGATGACTTAGCTGTGTCAGGATGAGTAGCTACTTTGGATGACTTAGCTGTGTCAGGGTGAGTGGCCACTTTGGATGACTTAGCTGTGTCAGGGTGAGTAGCTACTTTGGATGACTTAGCTGTGTCAGGGTGAGTAGCTACTTTGGATGACTTAGCTGTGTCAGGGTGAGTAGCTACTTTGGATGACTTAGCTGTGTCAGGGTGAGTTGCCACTTTGGATGACTTAGCTGTGTCAGGGTGAGTGGACACTTTGGATGACTTAGCTGTGTCAGGGTGAGTGGCCACTTTGGATGACTTAGCTGTGTCAGGGTGAGTAGCTACTTTGGATGACTTAGCTGTGTCAGGGTGAGTAGCTACTTTGGATGACTTAGCTGTGTCAGGGTGAGTAGCTACTTTGGATGACTTAGCTGTGTCAGGGTGAGTGGACACTTTGGATGACTTAGCTGTGTCAGGGTGAGTGGACACTTTGGATGACTTAGCTGTGTCAGGGTGAGTGGCTACTTTGGATGACTTAGCTGTGTCAGGGTGAGTAGCTACTTTGGATGACTTAGCTGTGTCAGGGTGAGTAGCTACTTTGGATGACTTAGCTGTGTCAGGGTGAGTAGCTACTTTGGATGACTTAGCTGTGTCAGGGTGAGTAGCTACTTTGGATGACTTAGCTGTGTCAGGGTGAGTAGCTACTTTGGATGACTTAGCTGTGTCAGGGTGAGTGGCCACTTTGGATGACTTAGCTGTGTCAGGGTGAGTAGCCACTTTGGATGACTTAGCTGTGTCAGGGTGAGTAGCTACTTTGGATGACTTAGCTGTGTCAGGGTGAGTTGCCACTTTGGATGGAATCTTGGATCTTAGCAAACCTGATCTTTAGTGTTGCCTGTGTGCCACAGGGCGTTTCTCAGGTTCTCCCCTGTGCCTGTGGTTGAATTGACCACCTTCAGGGAGACACCAGAGATACCGAAGGCCTTGGAGGGTTTGTTTTCCCAGTAGGTCTGAGTGATCTGCTTCCACATCACCACGTAGAAGCGGCCGCTCGACTGGTAGCCGAACACGAAACCAGCGTAGTCATCATCCCGGTCCGTGTTCACATAGAACGTACCGCTGAAGTCCACCGCGTTGAACTCATCAAAGCCTAGAATGGTAGGACAGAACATGTGAATACTAAGGATGGATGGTGGGACAGAACATGTGAATACTAAGGATGGATGGTGGGACAGAACATGTGAATGCTATGGATGGATGGTGGGACAGAACATGTGAATGCTATGGATGGATGGTGGGACAGAACATGTGAATGCTATGGATGGATGGTGGGACAGAACATGTGAATACTAAGGATGGATGGTGGGACAGAACATGTGAATACTAAGAATGGATGGTGGGAAAGAACATGTGAATACTAAGGATGGATGGTGGGACAGAACATATGAATACTATGGATGGATGGTGGGACAGAACATGTGAATACTAAGGATGGATGGTGGGACAGAACATGTGAATACTAAGGATGGATGGTGGGACAGAACATGTGAAAACTAAGGATGGATGGTGGGACAGAACATATGAAAACTAAGGATGGATGATGGGACAGAACATGTGAATTCTAAGGATGATTGGTTATTAAAAATTAAAAATTCATCAGGGATTCAGAATTAAAATCCACATAATGTACACCACATGGCCAAAAGAATGTGGACACCTGCTCGTCGAACATCTCATTCCAAAATCATGGGCATTATTAATATGACGTTGGTCCCCACCTTTGCTGCTATAACAGCCTCCACTCTTCTGGGAAGGCTTTCCGCTATATGCTGGAACATTGCCGCAGGGACTTGCTTCCATTCAACCACAAGAGCATTAGTGAGGTTGGGCACTGATGTTTGGTGATTAAGCCTGAATCTCAGTCGGCGTTCTAATTAATCCCAAAGGTGTTGGATGGGGTTGAGGTCAGGGTTACGTGCAGGCAAACAGTTATTGTGCTGACGTTGCTTCCAGCGGCAGTTTGGAACTTGGTAGTGAGTGTTGCAACCAAGGACAGACGATTTTCACGTGCTTTGCGCTTCAGCACTCTGCGTTCTCGTTCTGTGAGCTTATGTGACCAACCACTTCGCGGCTGAGACGTTGTTGCTCCTAGATATTTCCACTTACAATAACAGCACTTACAGTTGACCGGGGCGGCTCTAGTAGGGCAGAACTTTGACTAACTGATTTGTTAGAAAGGTGGCATCTTATAACGGTGCCACGTTGAAAGTAACTGAGCTCAGTAAGGCTATTCTACTGCCAATGTTTGTCTATGGAGATTGCACGGCTGTGTGCTTGATTTTATACATCTGTCAGCAACAGGTATGGCTGAAATAGCAGAATCCACTAATTTGAAGGGGTGTCCACATACTTTCATGTACACTATATATACAAAAGTATCTGAGGTAAGGTTGTCCTGCTCTACTCACCCACTGTGATGCAAGGTCAGAGTTGACAGTCTGCACATTTCTAAACCGTAGTGAATTAAATCTCTAATTTATCTCTAATAATTATATATTTTACGGCAGTATAGGGACTACATATTGAGGTTATGACCCACTCACCAACAGCGATGCCAGGGTCAGAGTTGACAGTCTGTACCAGCTCCTTGCCCTGATGCCTAACCACCCAGTTAGGGTCGATCTGCGTGGTTCCCTTGGGGTCCAGGTGCACCATCTGAAACTTCCGGAAGTTTGTGACGCTGACGGCGTTGTTCTCAGGACACACGTCAAGGATGTCCGGGATGTTGTCGTTGTCAAAGTCGTCTTTGCAGGCGTCTCCTCTACCGTCGCCTGTTGATAGAAGAACAGAAGATGTTGGGTTAAAATACAAAGTCCTAGTGTGACAACTTTGACAAAGACTATGGTCGTAACGAGGTCTGCTTTTTAAATGAATAACAGAGCACCATGAATTCCTAATACAATGTTGCAGTCCATCTTCGGTTGTTGCTCTCCTATTCCCTTTTAATGGAAGCTTTATTTATTTATTATTAGGATCCCCATTAGTTTACTTTTATTTATTTAGGATCCCCATTAGTTTACTTTTATTTATTTATTATTAGGATCCCCATTAGTTTTTGCAGAAGCAGCAGTTACTCCTCCTGGGGTGCACGATGAGTGAAAACGATCCATGCTAACCTGTAACTTTACTTCAAATTTCCATAACTTCTGGCGACTACAGTAGACCTACTATATATAACTCTCTAGCCTCCACACTATCAGTAATGTTGCAAAATTCCCACCCCAGGGAAGGCAGATGTTTCACTCAGTCCACTAAGTTTTCATTAAAAAAACGGAACATAAAATAACCGCAATTCTTTCCCAAGAACTTTTAGCTTTTAATACCGTATGTCCGCCAAGTCCAATAAGGAGTCTCAGCCATCTCTGCATGCCATGAAAACTGCCATTGATACGTGTAACTGTCTTAGAGGCAATAGTTAGAAATAGACTCAGGGCATAATACAGAGTGAAGGGAAGTGGCCAGCGAGATTAAAGCCTGTGCTATGGTGAAGTAGCTGCATTTTTCCCACTTTCTCCTCTACTCTTTTGTTATTGCACAGGGGGCTGACTTGATTCTATCAAATAAACACCTTCTGATGAGATGTGAAGAGGATGAAGGGATCTGGCACACCCTTTCTCCCCCTCACTCTTTCTCCCTCTCACTCTTTCTCCCTCTCACTCTTTCTCCCTCTCTGTTTCTCCCTCTCCCTCCATATTTTCCCATATCTCTCTCTCTCCCTCCCTCCCTGCCTCCCTCCCTCTCTCCCTCTCCCCCCTCTCCACACAGGCTGTTTCTAGTTAAAGTCAGCTAAACAATTTCCAGGTAACCCTGCATGATGAAACTGAAATTGGGCACTGTGGATTAATCGAGAGCAATCGAGCCCAGGTGCCCCTTTCGGAAATAAAACTGTCCTGGCTGCAGGGTGGCTAGCTGGCTTATGATACCCTCATGGGTTCCAGCTCCGCACGATTAAGTCATACGCTAATGACATTATCAACCCTGACCAAGAAATACTCCTTTTTATTAACTCTTTCCTGTCTGACCCACCCACCATACTTGCACAATAAAACTGTGGGAGGATTCAACAACAGTTACTGGATGTGTGAATACTACTTCTAAACCTCTAACCATACTTCACTATACACCTGCCTTTTTATAGAGAGAGAGGGGAAATAGAACATGGCATATTGAACTGTAAAAATATGGATGAAAAGGAGGGGATAAAAGGAATCTCATGTGTGTTTATGGTGCACAGGTGCAGGGCTAGGGATCCCAGGTGCAGGGTTAGGGTTCCACGGTGCAGGGTTAGGGATCCCAGGTCAGGGTTAGGGTTCCACGGTGCAGGGTTAGGGTTCCACGGTGCAGGGTTAGGGTTCCCAGGTGCAGGGTTAGGGTTCCACGGTGCAGGGTTAGGGATCCCAGGTGCAGGGTTAGGGTTCCACGGTGCAGGGTTAGGGTTCCACGGTGCAGGGTTAGGGATCCCAGGTCAGGGTTAGGGTTCCACGGTGCAGGGTTAGGGTTCCACGGTACAGGGTTAGGGATCCCAGGTGCAGGGTTAGGGTTCCCAGGTGCCGGGTTAGGGATCCCAGGTGCCGGGTTCCCAGTTGCAGGGTTAGGGTTCCCAGGTTCAGGGTTAGGGATCCCAGGTGCAGGGTTAGGGTTCCCAGGTGCAGGGTTATGGTTCCCAGGTGCAGGGTTAGGGTTCCCAGGTGCAGGTTTAGGGATCCCAGGTGCAGGTTTAGGGATCCCAGGTGCAGGGTTAGGGTTCCCAGGTGCCGGGTTAGGGTTCCCAGGTGCAGGGTTAGGGTTCCCAGGTGCAGGTTTAGGGATCCCAGGTGCAGGGTTAGGGATCCCAGGTGCCGGGTTAGGGATCCCAGGTGCCGGGTTAGGGTTCCCAGGTGCAGGGTTAGGGTTCCCATGTGCAGGGTTAGGGTTCCCAGGTGCAGGGTTAGGGTTCCCAGGTGCCGGGTTAGGGATCCCAGGTGCAGGGTTCCCAGTTGCAGGGTTAGGGTTCCCAGGTTCAGGGTTAGGGTTCCCAGGTGCAGGGTTAGGGTTCCCAGGTGCAGGATTAGGGTTCCCAGGTGCAGGGTTAGGGTTCCCAGGTGCAGGTTTAGGGATCCCAGGTGCAGGTTTAGGGATCCCAGGTGCAGGGTTAGGGTTCCCAGGTGCCGGGTTAGGGTTCCCAGGTGCAGGGTTAGGGTTCCCAGGTGCAGGTTTAGGGATCCCAGGTGCAGGGTTAGGGATCCCAGGTGCCGGGTTAGGGATCCCAGGTGCCGGGTTAGGGTTCCCAGGTGCAGGGTTAGGGTTCCCATGTGCAGGGTTAGGGTTCCCAGGTGCAGGGTTAGGGTTCCCAGGTGCCGGGTTAGGGATCCCAGGTGCAGGGTTAGGGTTCCCAGGTGCAGGGTTAGGGTTCCCATGTGCAGGGTTAGGGTTCCCAGGTGCAGGGTTAGGGATCCCAGGTGCAGGGTTAGGGTTCCCAGGTGCAGGGTTAGGGTTCCCAGGTGCAGGGTTAGGCATCCCAGGTGCAGGGTTAGGGTTCCCAGGTGCAGGGTTAGGGTTCCCAAGTGCAGGGTTAGGGATGCCAGGTGCAGGGTTAGGGATCCCAGGTGCAGGGTTAGGGTTCCCAGGTGCAGGGTTAGGGATCCCAGGTGCAGGGTTAGGGATCCCAGGTGCAGGGTTAGGGATCCCAGGTGCAGGGTTAGGGATCCCAGGTGCAGGGTTTTGGGTTCCCAGGTTCAAGTTTAGGGTTCCCCAGTGCAGGGTTAGGGTTCCCCAGTGCCGGGTTCCCAGTTCCCAGGTGCAGGGTTAGGGTTCCCAGGTGCAGGGTTAGGGATCCCAGGTGCAGGGTTAGGGATCCCAGGTGCAGGGTTAGGGATGCCAGGTGCAGGGTTAGGGATGCCAGGTGCAGGGTTAGGGTTCCCAGGTGCAGGGTTAGGGATCCCAGGTGCAGGGTTAGGGATCCCAGGTGCAGGGTTAGGGATCCCAGGTGCAGGGTTAGGGATCCCAGGTGCAGGGTTTTGGGTTCCCAGGTGCAGGGTTCCCAGTTCCCAGGTTCAAGTTTAGGGTTCCCCAGTGCAGGGTTAGGGTTCCCAGGTGCAGGGTTAGGGTTCCCAGGTGCAGGGTTAGGGTTCCCACGTGCAGGGTTCCCAGGTGCAGGGTTCCCAGTTCCCAGGTGCAGGGTTAGGGTTCCCAGGTACAGGTTTAGGGTTCCCCGGGGAAGGTGTAGGGTTCCCAGGTACAGGGTTCCCAGTTCCCAGGTGCAGGGTTAGGGTTCCCAAGTGCATGAGTGTAAAAAGGAGGGCAATAGGTTCTGCTTTGTTTTTTATGGTGGACAGGCGCAGGGAAGTCTCAAAGGGAGATTCCTGTATCACAAGCAGCAGTCTGTGTGATTATAGATAGTATCTACAGTATACTATATAGGGCTATTACAGAGTCTACCTAGTGGCTACTAATTCAGACAGCTACAGTCACAGCACTGTTCACAGGTGTGAGGGTATTCATCATGCTGATGCACGTTGTGTGTGTGTGCGTACGTGCGCAGGTATGCATACGTCCATGCATACGTGTTTTCCTCCTTACCATCAGTGTCCAATTGATCTTTGTTGGGCGTCAATCTACAGTTGTCTCTATCGTCAGGGATACCATCATTGTCATCGTCGAAGTCACAGGCGTCCCCTTTGCCGTCCTTATCGTGGTCTGCCTGGTTGGAGTTGGCCACATAAGGACAGTTGTCCAGGTTGTTCTGGTGACCGTCTTCATCAATGTCCTGGTTGTTGTCACACTGGTCTCCTACAAGGTCATTGTCTGTGTCAGCCTGTTAGAGAGGAGAGAGGAGGGTTACAGGTCATTGTCTGTGTCAGCCTGTTAGAGAGGAGAGAGCAGGGTTACAGGTCATTGTCTGTGTCAGCCTGTTAGAGAGGAGAGAGCAGGGTTACAGGTCATTGTCTGTGTCAGCCTGTTAGAGAGGAGGGTTACAGGTCATTGTCTGGGTCAGCCTGTTAGAGAGGAGAGGGGAGGGTTACAGGTCATTGTCTGTGTCAGCCTGTTAGAGAGGAGAGGGGAGGGTTACAGGTCATTGTCTGTGTCAGCCTGTTAGAGAGGAGAGGGGAGGGTTACAGGTCATTGTCTGTGTCAGCCTGTTAGAGAGGAGAGAGCAGGGTTACAGGTCATTGTCTATGTCAGCCTGTTGAGGAGAGGGGAGGGTTACAGGTCATTGTCTGGGTCAGCCTGTTAGAGAGGAGAGGGGAGGGTTACAGGTCATTGTCTGTGTCAGCCTGTTAGAGAGGAGAGGGGAGGGTTACAGGTCATTGTCTATGTCAGCCTGTTAGAGAGGAGAGGGGAGGGTTACAGGTCATTGTCTGTGTCAGCCTGTTAGAGAGGAGAGGAGGGTTACAGGTCATTGTCTGTGTCAGCCTGTTAGAGAGGAGAGGGGAGGGTTACAGGTCATTGTCTGTGTCAGCCTGTTAGAGAGGAGAGAGCAGGGTTACAGGTCATTGTCTGTGTCAGCCTGTTAGAGGAGGGAGGGTTACAGGTCATTGTCTGTGTCAGCCTGTTAGAGAGGAGAGAGGAGGGTTACAGGTCATTGTCTGTGTCAGCCTGTTAGAGAGGAGAGAGGAGGGTTACAGGTCATTGTCTGTGTCAGCCTGTTAGAGAGGAGAGAGGAGGGTTACAGGTCATTGTCTGTGTCAGCCTGTTAGAGAGGAGAGAGGAGGGTTACAGGTCATTGTCTGTGTCAGCCTGTTAGAGAGGAGAGGGGAGGGTTACAGGTCATTGTCTGTGTCAGCCTGTTAGAGAGGAGAGAGGAGGGTTACAGGTCATTGTCTGTGTCAGCCTGTTAGAGAGGAGAGGGGAGGGTTACAGGTCATTGTCTGTGTCAGCCTGTTAGAGAGGAGAGAGGAGGGTTACAGGTCATTGTCTGTGTCAGCCTGTTAGAGAGGAGGGTTACAGGTCATTGTCTGTGTCAGCCTGTTAGAGAGGAGAGAGGAGGGTTACAGGTCATTGTCTGTGTCAGCCTGTTAGAGAGGAGAGAGGAGGGTTACAGGTCATTGTCTGTGTCAGCCTGTTAGAGAGGAGAGAGGAGGGTTACAGGTCATTGTCTGTGTCAGCCTGTTAGAGAGGAGAGAGGAGGGTTACAGGTCATTGTCTGTGTCAGCCTGTTAGAGAGGAGAGAGCAGGGTTACAGGTCATTGTCTGTGTCAGCCTGTTAGAGAGGAGAGAGGAGGGTTACAGGTCATTGTCTGTGTCAGCCTGTTAGAGAGGAGAGAGGAGGGTTACAGGTCATTGTCTGTGTCAGCCTGTTAGAGAGGAGAGGGGAGGGTTACAGGTCATTGTCTGTGTCAGCCTGTTAGAGAGGAGAGAGCAGGGTTACAGGTCATTGTCTGTGTCAGCCTGTTAGAGAGGAGAGAGCAGGGTTACAGGTCATTGTCTGTGTCAGCCTGTTAGAGAGGAGAGAGGAGGGTTACAGGTCATTGTCTGTGTCAGCCTGTTAGAGAGGAGAGGGGAGGGTTACAGGTCATTGTCTGTGTCAGCCTGTTAGAGAGGAGAGAGCAGGGTTACAGGTCATTGTCTGTGTCAGCCTGTTAGAGAGGAGAGGGGAGGGTTACAGGTCATTGTCTGTGTCAGCCTGTTAGAGAGGAGAGAGGAGGGTTACAGGTCATTGTCTGTGTCAGCCTGTTAGAGAGGAGAGAGGAGGGTTACAGGTCATTGTCTGTGTCAGCCTGTTAGAGAGGAGAGAGGAGGGTTACAGGTCATTGTCTGTGTCAGCCTGTTAGAGAGGAGAGAGGAGGGTTACAGGTCATTGTCTGTGTCAGCCTGTTAGAGAGGAGAGAGCAGGGTTACAGGTCATTGTCTGTGTCAGCCTGTTAGAGAGGAGGGGGGGGGGTTACAGGTCATTGTCTGTGTCAGCCTGTTAGAGAGGAGAGGGGAGGGTTACAGGTCATTGTCTGTGTCAGCCTGTTAGAGAGGAGAGAGCAGGGTTACAGGTCATTGTCTGTGTCAGCCTGTTAGAGAGGAGAGAGCAGGGTTACAGGTCATTGTCTGTGTCAGCCTGTTAGGAGAGGAGGGTTACAGGTCATTGTCTGTGTCAGCCTGTTAGAGAGGAGAGAGCAGGGTTACAGGTCATTGTCTGTGTCAGCCTGTTAGAGAGGAGGGTTACAGGTCATTGTCTGTGTCAGCCTGTTAGAGAGGAGAGAGGAGGGTTACAGGTCATTGTCTGTGTCAGCCTGTTAGAGAGGAGAGAGCAGGGTTACAGGTCATTGTCTGTGTCAGCCTGTTAGAGAGGAGAGGGGAGGGTTACAGGTCATTGTCTGTGTCAGCCTGTTAGAGAGGAGAGGGGAGGGTTACAGGTCATTGTCTGTGTCAGCCTGTTAGAGAGGAGAGAGGAGGGTTACAGGTCATTGTCTGTGTCAGCCTGTTAGAGAGGAGAGGGGAGGGTTACAGGTCATTGTCTGTGTCAGCCTGTTAGAGAGGAGATGAGGAGGGTTACAGGTCATTGTCTGTGTCAGCCTGTTAGAGAGGAGAGAGGGAGGGTTACAGGTCATTGTCTGTGTCAGCCTGTTAGAGAGGAGAGAGCAGGGTTACAGGTCATTGTCTGTGTCAGCCTGTTAGAGAGGAGAGAGGAGGGTTACAGGTCATTGTCTGTGTCAGCCTGTTAGAGAGGAGAGAGCAGGGTTACAGGTCATTGTCTGTGTCAGCCTGTTAGAGAGGAGAGGGAGGGTTACAGGTCATTGTCTGTGTCAGCCTGTTAGAGAGGAGAGAGGAGGGTTACAGGTCATTGTCTGTGTCAGCCTGTTAGAGAGGAGAGAGGAGGGTTACAGGTCATTGTCTGTGTCAGCCTGTTAGAGAGGAGAGGGGAGGGTTACAGGTCATTGTCTGTGTCAGCCTGTTAGAGAGGAGAGAGGAGGGTTACAGGTCATTGTCTGTGTCAGCCTGTTAGAGAGGAGAGAGGAGGGTTACAGGTCATTGTCTGTGTCAGCCTGTTAGAGAGGAGAGAGCAGGGTTACAGGTCATTGTCTGTGTCAGCCTGTTAGAGAGGAGAGAGCAGGGTTACAGGTCATTGTCTGTGTCAGCCTGTTAGAGAGGAGGGTTACAGGTCATTGTCTGTGTCAGCCTGTTAGAGAGGAGAGGGGAGGGTTACAGGTCATTGTCTGTGTCAGCCTGTTAGAGAGGAGAGAGGAGGGTTACAGGTCATTGTCTGTGTCAGCCTGTTAGAGAGGAGAGGGGAGGGTTACAGGTCATTGTCTGTGTCAGCCTGTTAGAGAGGAGAGGGGAGGGTTACAGGTCATTGTCTGTGTCAGCCTGTTAGAGAGGAGAGAGCAGGGTTACAGGTCATTGTCTGTGTCAGCCTGTTAGAGAGGAGAGGGGAGGGTTACAGGTCATTGTCTGTGTCAGCCTGTTAGAGAGGAGAGGGGAGGGTTACAGGTCATTGTCTGTGTCAGCCTGTTAGAGAGGAGAGAGGAGGGTTACAGGTCATTGTCTGTGTCAGCCTGTTAGAGAGGAGAGAGCAGGGTTACAGGTCATTGTCTGTGTCAGCCTATTAGAGAGGAGAGAGCAGGGTTACAGGTCATTGTCTGTGTCAGCCTGTTAGAGAGGAGAGAGCAGGGTTACAGGTCATTGTCTGTGTCAGCCTGTTAGAGAGGAGGGTTACAGGTCATTGTCTGTGTCAGCCTGTTAGAGAGGAGAGGGGAGGGTTACAGGTCATTGTCTGTGTCAGCCTGTTAGAGAGGAGAGGGGAGGGTTACAGGTCATTGTCTGTGTCAGCCTGTTAGAGAGGAGAGAGTAGGGTTACAGGGCATTGTCTGTGTCAGCCTGTTAGAGAGGAGAGGGGAGGGTTACAGGTCATTGTCTGTGTCAGCCTGTTAGAGAGGAGAGGGGAGGGTTACAGGTCATTGTCTGTGTCAGCCTGTTAGAGAGGAGAGAGGAGGGTTACAGGTCATTGTCTGTGTCAGCCTGTTAGAGAGGAGAGGGGAGGGTTACAGGTCATTGTCTGTGTCAGCCTGTTAGAGAGGAGAGAGGAGGGTTACAGGTCATTGTCTGTGTCAGCCTGTTAGAGAGGAGAGAGCAGGGTTACAGGTCATTGTCTGTGTCAGCCTGTTAGAGAGGAGAGAGCAGGGTTACAGGTCATTGTCTGTGTCAGCCTGTTAGAGAGGAGAGAGCAGGGTTACAGGTCATTGTCTGTGTCAGCCTGTTAGAGAGGAGAGGGAGGGTTACAGGTCATTGTCTGTGTCAGCCTGTTAGAGAGGAGAGAGGAGGGTTACAGGTCATTGTCTGTGTCAGCCTGTTAGAGAGGAGAGAGGAGGGTTACAGGTCATTGTCTGTGTCAGCCTGTTAGAGAGGAGAGAGGAGGGTTACAGGTCATTGTCTGTGTCAGCCTGTTAGAGAGGAGAGAGGAGGGTTACAGGTCATTGTCTGTGTCAGCCTGTTAGAGAGGAGAGAGCAGGGTTACAGGTCATTGTCTGTGTCAGCCTGTTAGAGAGGAGAGAGCAGGGTTACAGGTCATTGTCTGTGTCAGCCTGTTAGAGAGGAGAGAGGAGGGTTACAGGTCATTGTCTGTGTCAGCCTGTTAGAGAGGAGGGTTACAGGTCATTGTCTGTGTCAGCCTGTTAGAGAGGAGAGTGCAGGGTTACAGGTCATTGTCTGTGTCAGCCTGTTAGAGAGGAGGGTTACAGGTCATTGTCTGTGTCAGCCTGTTAGAGAGGAGGGTTACAGGTCATTGTCTGTGTCAGCCTGTTAGAGAGGAGAGGGGAGGGTTACAGGTCATTGTCTGTGTCAGCCTGTTAGAGAGGAGAGAGCAGGGTTACAGGTCATTGTCTGTGTCAGCCTGTTAGAGAGGAGAGGGGAGGGTTACAGGTCATTGTCTGTGTCAGCCTGTTAGAGAGGAGAGGGGAGGGTTACAGGTCATTGTCTGTGTCAGCCTGTTAGAGAGGAGAGAGGAGGGTTACAGGTCATTGTCTGTGTCAGCCTGTTAGAGAGGAGAGAGCAGGGTTACAGGTCATTGTCTGTGTCAGCCTGTTAGAGAGGAGGGTTACAGGTCATTGTCTGTGTCAGCCTGTTAGAGAGGAGAGAGGAGGGTTACAGGTCATTGTCTGTGTCAGCCTGTTAGAGAGAGAGGAGGGTTACAGGTCATTGTCTGTGTCAGCCTGTTAGAGAGGAGAGGGGAGGGTTACAGGTCATTGTCTGTGTCAGCCTGTTAGAGAGGAGAGAGGAGGGTTACAGGTCATTGTCTGTGTCAGCCTGTTAGAGAGGAGAGAGGAGGGTTACAGGTCATTGTCTGTGTCAGCCTGTTAGAGAGGAGAGAGCAGGGTTACAGGTCATTGTCTGTGTCAGCCTGTTAGAGAGGAGAGAGCAGGGTTACAGGTCATTGTCTGTGTCAGCCTGTTAGAGAGGAGAGGGGAGGGTTACAGGTCATTGTCTGTGTCAGCCTGTTAGAGAGGAGAGGGGAGGGTTACAGGTCATTGTCTGTGTCAGCCTGTTAGAGAGGAGAGAGGAGGGTTACAGGTCATTGTCTGTGTCAGCCTGTTAGAGAGGAGAGAGCAGGGTTACAGGTCATTGTCTGTGTCAGCCTGTTAGAGAGGAGAGAGCAGGGTTACAGGTCATTGTCTGTGTCAGCCTGTTAGAGAGGAGAGAGCAGGGTTACAGGTCATTGTCTGTGTCAGCCTGTTGAGAGAGGAGGGTTACAGGTCATTGTCTGTGTCAGCCTGTTAGAGAGGACGAGGGGGAGGGTTACAGGTCATTGTCTGTGTCAGCCTGTTAGAGAGGAGAGGGGAGGGTTACAGGTCATTGTCTGTGTCAGCCTGTTAGAGAGGAGAGAGCAGGGTTACAGGTCATTGTCTGTGTCAGCCTGTTAGAGAGGAGAGGGGAGGGTTACAGGTCATTGTCTGTGTCAGCCTGTTAGAGAGGAGAGAGCAGGGTTACAGGTCATTGTCTGTGTCAGCCTGTTAGAGAGGAGAGGGGAGGGTTACAGGTCATTGTCTGTGTCAGCCTGTTAGAGAGGAGAGGGGAGGGTTACAGGTCATTGTCTGTGTCAGCCTGTTAGAGAGGAGAGAGGAGGGTTACAGGTCATTGTCTGTGTCATCCTGTTAGAGAGGAGAGAGCAGGGTTACAGGTCATTGTCTGTGTCAGCCTGTTAGAGAGGAGGGTTACAGGTCATTGTCTGTGTCAGCCTGTTAGAGAGGAGAGAGGAGGGTTACAGGTCATTGTCTGTGTCAGCCTGTTAGAGAGGAGGGTTACAGGTAATTGTCTGTGTCAGCCTGTTAGAGAGGAGAGGGGAGGGTTACAGGTCATTGTCTGTGTCAGCCTGTTAGAGAGGAGAGGGGAGGGTTACAGGTCATTGTCTGTGTCAGCCTGTTAGAGAGGATAGGGGAGGGTTACAGGTCATTGTCTGTGTCATCCTGTTAGAGAGGAGAGAGCAGGGTTACAGGTCATTGTCTGTGTCAGCCTGTTAGAGAGGAGGGTTACAGGTCATTGTCTGGGTCAGCCTGTTAGAGAGGAGAGGGGAGGGTTACAGGTCATTGTCTGTGTCAGGCTGTTAGAGAGGAGAGAGCAGGGTTACAGGTCATTGTCTGTGTCAGCCTGTTAGAGAGGAGAGAGGAGGGTTACAGGTCATTGTCTGTGTCAGGCTGTTAGAGAGGAGAGAGCAGGGTTACAGGTCATTGTCTGTGTCAGCCTGTTAGAGAGGAGAGGGGAGGGTTACAGGTCATTGTCTGTGTCATCCTGTTAGAGAGGAGAGAGCAGGGTTACAGGTCATTGTCTGTGTCAGCCTGTTAGAGAGGAGAGAGCAGGGTTACAGGTCATTGTCTGTGTCAGCTTGTTAGAGAGGAGAGAGGAGGGTTACAGGTCATTGTCTGTGTCATCCTGTTAGAGAGGAGAGGGGAGGGTTACAGGTCATTGTCTGTGTCAGCCTATTAGAGAGCAGGGTTACAGGTCATTGTCTGTGTCAGCCTATTAGAGAGGAGGGTTACAGATACCAGCTTGATTTTCCAGAACTTTTCTAAATGTTTTCCAGAATTCCCGTTTGGAAGATTCCTGGAATGAGGAATAAGGAGGGAGTGAATCCTCCAAATACAACTGGGATTTCTGGGAATATTGGTAATGTTTCTGGAAGTTAGCAACCCTAATAGCAATGGGGTAGCTTTTGTAATTACACAAGTAGTGTAATAGTGAATGTTCCTACCTGGTCAGGGTTGTGTAGTAGAGGACAGTTGTCACACTGGTCACCCACTCTATCCATGTCAGTGTCCTTTTGGTCATTGTTGTACACGTACGGACAGTTGTCTTGCTCATTTGGGATTTCTAAAGGGAAGGGGAAATGGATAATGAAATGGAAATTGCCAGTGCTTGCATGTGGCATATCACATTCCGTGCCATATAAGTAGCTAATGCTAATCAATCATTTGATAGTTGAGGGTGGAAAGATGAATCGCAAATCTGCCAGCTAGTCATTCTGCATGATTTACTATCCCGCAATAATCGATTAAATATCTTCTTAGTACCCATTAACACTTTTTTAAAGTACTGTTAAAGGGTAACTTGGGGATTTTGGCAATGAGGCCCTTTATCTACCTCCCAGAGTCAGATGAACTTGTGGATACCATTTTTATGTCTTTGTTTCCAGTATGAAGGAAGTTAGAGGAAGTTTCACGAGCCAATGCTAACTAGCGTTAGCACAATGACTAGAATGCTAGCAGATACCCATAGACGTCCAGCCATTGCGCTAACACTAGTTAGCAATTGCACTAGCGCTAGTTAGTAACTTCCTGCAAACTGCACGCAGACATAAAAATGGTGTCGACGAGTTCATCTGACTCTGGGGAAGGAGATAAACGATCCCTTTAAATAATACATTAGAGTTAAGAGTTGAAGGAGCCTTTCCCCTGACTATAATATAACAGTGTTGCATATTCTTTAGTAATTTGGTCAGAAATAACTAGTACCATCTCCATCAATGTCGACAGCACAGGCATCTCCTTCGCCGTTGTGGTCAGTGTCAATCTGGGCAGGGTTGTGTTCGTAGGGGCAGTTATCACAACGGTCACCCACATCATCTTTATCAAAGTCAAACTGTCTGGGGTTATACAGGAGAGGACAGTTGTCCTAAGGAGAGAGAGAGAGAGAGCATCAAAATGGGAATTATTAAAGTGTCTGTTGGTTGAAGAGGGCATTTGATTTCCTATTGAATTCATCTAAATACCCTGATGAAGGCATTTGCCGAAATGCGTTGGTTTTAACAATAAAACATTGACCTTTGAAACAAACTTCTATTGTCCTACCAAGAGTTACTGAATATCTTTTCATCTATTTAATACATTTGCCTTAAAGGTCCAACACAGCCATTTTTATCTCAATATTAAATCATTTCTGGGTAACAATCAAGTACCTAACTGTGATTGTTTTCAATTAAAATGGTTGAAAATGAACAAAAATAGCTTCTTAGCAAAGAGCAATTTCTCAAGCAATACTTTTGCTATGAGTGTCTGGGAGTGATCTGAGTGAGAGGCCTAATTGGAGGAGCCTAATGGGAAGCATAAGTAGCTAGGTTTGAAACTATCTTTGTTATTGGTCTATTAGCTTATATCGCAAGGCAGGTCAAAACTCCACCCATGCAAAACAAGTTGAAATTTCAGGTAGTCTTTTCAAACAGCTCTTACACTAAAAGGGCATTATCATCATTTTCAGAATTTCACACTATTATTCCAACCTCATAGTGTGGAAATATATATATAAAAACAAAGGACAATAACGTTTTGGACTTCACAGGGCCTTTAAAAAAGGTCTCCTACTCTCTCATCCACAATTGCATCATTGTCATCATCCTTGTCGCAAGCATCTCCCTGGCCGTCTTTGTCAAAGTCCTCTTGTCCAGAGTTAGGTAGGTTGGGGCAGTTATCCTGTTAAAGATTGATAAAGAAATGGAAACAGTTTTAGAAATAGCCACAGGAAGAACTATCAACGAGTGACATACTGTAAGATTGGAACAATTTGGAAAATCTGCAGGTCTGGTATTGAGGAGAAAAGTTTCCTGGACCTAGATTAAGCCTAGTCCTAGACTAAAGTGCATGTTCAATGGAAAATCTCAATTGAAATTAATTTTTATTCCAGGACTAGTCCAGGAAGGTCTAGGTTTAATGAAGGACTATGGACTAGGCTTAATGTGGCCCAGGAAACATAATGTTAGGGTCCGTTACCTTCCTGCAATGATAGGTGGCGTTGGCACCACACACCAGGTTCTGATTGGGCCATCCGTCTAGGTCAGAGTCCTCTCCACAGATGAAGCCATCCCCGGCATAGCCTATCCTACACTCACACTTATACATGGGGTCACTGAAGTGGCTGAGGTAGATACACTCAGCTGAACGGTGACAGTTGTGGGTCTTGTCTTTGCAGGGGTTCTCTGGCTCGCAAACCTAGAGAGATAGAGATGGGATAGAGAGAAAGAAAGAGAACAGCATAAGAAGACACTTCAGCCGGGGTATATTGGCCATATACCACACCCCCTCTGACCTTATTGCTGAAATAAACCATTTTCTTTGGTCTAATTTGACATATTTTCATTTCCTAAGGAAGAGCATGGTAAAAGTGCAGTAAATCAGGTCTCGATCTCATCGTGAAGTGTGTTCTCAGATGTCAATTCCCTTTCCCCTTCCCTCAAATCAATTCGTACGATGTTAGCCTCGGATCAGAGCAGGCTCAGTTTTTAAAGGCCAGTGACAAAGTAGTGATTTACTAGGTATGTTATGCAACATTAGGGCAGAGCAGATCTGGGTTCAAATACTATTTGAGATCATTCAAATACTTTTGAGTGTATGTTTTTGCCTGTCTGGAGTGCAAGATGGGCAGGGTTTGTAGTTTTGTGACTATTCTATTGGTTCCATTGTGCCAGGTAAGCTCAATCAAGCCCTGATAGTATTTTAAATGATTTCAAATATTATTTGAACCCAGGTCTATTGAAAAATGAGCTATGTAACGAAATGATTCAACTTCCCAACAGTTATCACAGTTTTAAAGGAGAAACAATGTATGTATACCACAACAGATGTGGTGCCAGTAGTTAATGACCTAACAAAGCATCATTAAAACATCAGATATTTGTGGTTAGAGTAGAAACTGAGTGCTAACATATACACCATCAAATACACATACACATTACATTGTAAAGTTCCACACACTTTATAGCTCTCATAGCAACTAACTGCTTTATCTTGGCCAGGTCGCAGTTATAAATGAGAACTTGTTCTCAACTGGCCTAACTGGTTAAATAAAGGTGAAATAAAAATAAAATAAAAAATACTGTAACCCAAGCCTCATACCAACTACCACCTCTGCTAATACTGTAAACCAAGCCTCATACCACCTCTACTAATACTGTAAACCAAGCCTCGTACCACCTACCACCTCTACTAATACTGTAAACCAAGCCTCGTACCTCCTACCACCTCTACTAATACTGTAAACCAAGCCTCGTACCACCTACCACCTCTGCTAATACTGTAAACCAAGCCTCATACCACCTCTACTAATACTGTAAACCAAGCCTCGTACCACCTACCACCTCTACTAATACTGTAAACCAAGCCTCATACCACCTACCACCTCTACTAATACTGTAAACCAAGCCTCGTACCACCTACCACCTCTGCTAATACTGTAAACCAAGCCTCATACCACCTATACTAATACTGTAAACCAAGCCTCGTACCACCTACCACCTCTACTAATACTGTAAACCAAGCCTCATACCACCTCTACTAATACTGTAAACCAAGCCTCGTACCACCTACCACCTCTACTAATACTGTAAACCAAGCCTCATACCACCTACCACCTCTACTAATACTGTAAACCAAGCCTCGTACCACCTACCACCTCTACTAATACTGTAAACCAAGCCTCGTACCACCTACCACCTCTACTAATACTGTAAACCAAGCCTCGTACCACCTACCACCTCTACTAATACTGTAAACCAAGCCTCATACCAACTACCACCTCTGCTAATACTGTAAACCAAGCCTCATACCACCTACCACCTCTACTAATACTGTAAACCAAGCCTCATACCACCTACCACCTCTACTAATACTGTAAACCAAGCCTCATACCACCTACCACCTCTACTAATACTGTAAACCAAGCCTCCTACCACCTCTACTAATACTGTAACCCAAGCCTCATACCACCTACCACCTCTGCTAATACTGTAAACCAAGTCTCATACCACCTCTACTAATACTGTAAACCAAGCCTCGTACCACCTACCACCTCTACTAATACTGTAAACCAAGCCTCATACCACCTCTACTAATACTGTAAACCAAGCCTCGTACCACCTACCACCTCTACTAATACTGTAAACCAAGCCTCATACCACCTACCACCTCTACTAATACTGTAAACCAAGCCTCGTACCACCTACCACCTCTACTAATACTGTAAACCAAGCCTCGTACCACCTACCACCTCTACTAATACTGTAAACCAAGCCTCGTACCACCTACCACCTCTACTAATACTGTAAACCAAGCCTCATACCAACTACCACCTCTGCTAATACTGTAAACCAAGCCTCATACCACCTACCACCTCTACTAATACTGTAAACCAAGCCTCATACCACCTACCACCTCTACTAATACTGTAAACCAAGCCTCATACCACCTACCACCTCTACTAATACTGTAAACCAAGCCTCGTACCTCCTACCACCTCTACTAATACTGTAAACCAAGCCTCATACCACCTACCACCTCTACTAATACTGTAAACCAAGCCTCATACCACCTACCACCTCTACTAATACTGTAAACCAAGCCTCATACCACCTACCACCTCTACTAATACTGTAAACCAAGCCTCCTACCACCTCTACTAATACTGTAAACCAAGCCTCGTACCACCTACCACCTCTACTAATACTGTAAACCAAGCCTCATACCACCTACCACCTCTACTAATACTGTAAACCAAGCCTCATACCTCCTACCACCTCTACTAATACTGTAAACCAAGCCTCACACCACCTACCACCTCTACTAATACTGTAAACCAAGCCTCATACCACCTACCACCTCTACTAATACTGTAAACCAAGCCTCCTACCACCTCTACTAATACTGTAAACCAAGCCTCATACCACCTACCACCTCTACTAATACTGTAAACCAAGCCTCATACCACCTACCACCTCTACTAATACTGTAAACCAAGCCTCATACCACCTACCACCTCTACTAATACTGTAAACCAAGCCTCCTACCACCTCTACTAATACTGTAAACCAAGCCTCGTACCACCTACCACCTCTACTAATACTGTAAACCAAGCCTCATACCACCTACCACCTCTACTAATACTGTAAACCAAGCCTCATACCTCCTACCACCTCTACTAATACTGTAAACCAAGCCTCCTACCACCTACCACCTCTGCTAATACTGTAAACCAAGCCTCATACCAACTACCACCTCTGCTAATACTGTAAACCAAGCCTCCTACCAACTACCACCTCTGCTAATACTGTAAACCAAGCCTCGTACCACCTACCACCTCTACTAATACTGTAAACCAAGCCTCGTACCACCTACCACCTCTACTAATACTGTAAACCAAGCCTCGTACCACCTACCACCTCTACTAATACTGTAAACCAAGCCTCGTACCACCTACCACCTCTACTAATACTGTAAACCAAGCCTCGTACCACCTACCACCTCTACTAATACTGTAAACCAAGCCTCGTACCAACTACCACCTCTGCTAATACTGTAAACCAAGCCTCGTACCACCTACCACCTCTACTAATACTGTAAACCAAGCCTCACACCACCTACCACCTCTACTAATACTGTAAACCAAGCCTCATACCACCTACCACCTCTACTAATACTGTAAACCAAGCCTCCTACCACCTCTACTAATACTGTAAACCAAGCCTCATACCACCTACCACCTCTACTAATACTGTAAACCAAGCCTCATACCACCTACCACCTCTACTAATACTGTAAACCAAGCCTCATACCACCTACCACCTCTACTAATACTGTAAACCAAGCCTCCTACCACCTCTACTAATACTGTAAACCAAGCCTCGTACCACCTACCACCTCTACTAATACTGTAAACCAAGCCTCATACCACCTACCACCTCTACTAATACTGTAAACCAAGCCTCATACCTCCTACCACCTCTACTAATACTGTAAACCAAGCCTCATACCACCTACCACCTCTGCTAATACTGTAAACCAAGCCTCATACCAACTACCACCTCTGCTAATACTGTAAACCAAGCCTCCTACCAACTACCACCTCTGCTAATACTGTAAACCAAGCCTCGTACCACCTACCACCTCTACTAATACTGTAAACCAAGCCTCGTACCACCTACCACCTCTACTAATACTGTAAACCAAGCCTCGTACCACCTACCACCTCTACTAATACTGTAAACCAAGCCTCGTACCACCTACCACCTCTACTAATACTGTAAACCAAGCCTCGTACCACCTACCACCTCTACTAATACTGTAAACCAAGCCTCGTACCAACTACCACCTCTGCTAATACTGTAAACCAAGCCTCGTACCACCTACCACCTCTACTATTACTGTAAACCAAGCCTCACACCACCTACCACCTCTACTAATACTGTAAACCAAGCCTCATACCACCTACCACCTCTACTAATACTGTAAACCAAGCCTCCTACCACCTCTACTAATACTGTAAACCAAGCCTCATACCACCTACCACCTCTACTAATACTGTAAACCAAGCCTCCTACCACCTACCACCTCTACTAATACTGTAAACCAAGCCTCATCCCACCTACCACCTCTACTAATACTGTAAACCAAGCCTCCTACCACCTCTACTAATACTGTAAACCAAGCCTCATACCTCCTACCACCTCTACTAATACTGTAAACCAAGCCTCCTACCACCTTTACTAATACTGTAAACCAAGCCTCATACCAACTACCACCTCTGCTAATACTGTAAACCAAGCCTCCTACCAACTACCACCTCTGCTAATACTGTAATCCAAGCCTCGTACCACCTACCACCTCTACTAATACTGTAAACCAAGCCTCGTACCACCTACCACCTCTACTAATACTGTAAACCAAGCCTCATACCAACTACCACCTCTGCTAATACTGTAAACCAAGCCTCATCCCACCTACCACCTCTGCTAATACTGTAAACCAAGCCTCATACCACCTACCACCTCTACTAATACTGTAAACCAAGCCTCACACCACCTACCACCTCTACTAATACTGTAAACCAAGCCTAATACCACCTACCACCTCTACTAATACTGTAAACCAAGCCTCCTACCACCTCTACTAATACTGTAAACCAAGCCTCATACCACCTACCACCTCTACTAATACTGTAAACCAAGCCTCATACCACCTACCACCTCTACTAATACTGTAAACCAAGCCTCCTACCACCTCTACTAATACTGTAAACCAAGCCTCATACCAACTACCACCTCTGCTAATACTGTAAACCAAGCCTCATCCCACCTACCACCTCTGCTAATACTGTAAACCAAGCCTCATACCACCTACCACCTCTACTAATACTGTAAACCAAGCCTCACACCACCTACCACCTCTACTAATACTGTAAACCAAGCCTCATACCACCTACCACCTCTACTAATACTGTAAACCAAGCCTCCTACCACCTACCACCTCTACTAATACTGTAAACCAAGCCTCCTACCACCTCTACTAATACTGTAAACCAAGCCTCCTACCACCTACCACCTCTACTAATACTGTAAACCAAGCCTCCTACCACCTCTACTAATACTGTAAACCAAGCCTCATACCACCTACCACCTCTACTAATACTGTAAACCAAACCTCCTACCACCTCTACTAATACTGTAAACCAAGCCTCATACCACCTACCACCTATACTAATACTGTAAACCAAGCCTCCTACCACCTCTACTAATACTGTAAACCAAGCCTCATCCCACCTACCACCTCTACTAATACTGTAAACCAAGCCTCCTACCACCTCTACTAATACTGTAAACCAAGCCTCATACCTCCTACCACCTCTACTAATACTGTAAACCAAGCCTCCTACCACCTCTACTAATACTGTAAACCAAGCCTCAAAGCACCTACCACCTCTGCTAATACTGTAAACCAGGCCTCATACAACCTACCACCTCTACTAATACTGTAAACCAAGCCTCATACCTCCTACCACCTCTACTAATACTGTAAACCAAGCCTCCTACCACCTCTACTAATACTGTAAACCAAGCCTCAAAGCACCTACCACCTCTGCTAATACTGTAAACCAGGCCTCATACAACCTCCACTAATACGCTGCCTAAAGAATACACTAGGTCTAAAACCGATGTAGAGTGGCACAGACATACCTGTTTGTTCTTGCTGGCAGCCCCCACCCCCACACCGAAGGGCTGTGTTCCCTTGTAGCGGGGTGGGCAGGCCAGACAGTGGAACCCTGGGTCTGTGTTGACGCAACGCAATGCTCCACCTGCTTTAAAGCAGACATCTGACACAATGTCACACTGAGAAGGGGAAAAACATATCAAATCAATGAATTCAGTTCGTCAGGGTCAGATTATAAAAGGGTAACAGGTCAAGACTATGAATGAGTTCAGGATGAACTAATGGTTAGGGTTAGGCATAGCCTGGTGATCTACATTCATTTAGGGCTATGATTAGAGCTAAGGTTAAGGTTAGGGTTAAACATTAGTTAAAGTATCTAACTTGTATAACCTTCTTTAACACTAAATTACCTCGTTGACATCTTCACAGTGGGTACCGTTGCCACGGAAACCAAGGGGGCAGGGTCCACACTCCCAGGATCCGTCTGAGCCGCTGTTACAGTCCACTCCCCCAAAGCATGGGTTAGACAGACAGCCGTCTGACAGGGAACAATAAAACATGGTTAGACAGACAGCCATCTGACAGGGAACAATAAAACATGGTTAGACAGACAGCCGTCTGACAGGGAACAATAAAACATGGTTAGACAGACAGCCATCTGACAGGGAACAATAAAACATGGTTAGACAGACAGCCATCTGACAGGAAACAATAAAACATGGTTAGACAGACAGCCATCTGACAGGGAACAATAAAACATGGTTAGACAGACAGCCATCTGACAGGAAACAATAAAACATGGTTAGACAGACAGCCATCTGACAGGGAACAATAAAGCATGGGTTAGACAGACAGCCATCTGACAGGGAACAATAAAACATGGTTAGACAGACAGCCATCTGACAGGAAACAATAAAACATGGTTAGACAGACAGCCATCTGACAGGGAACAATAAAACATGGGTTAGACAGACAGCCATCTGACAGGAAACAATAAAACATGGTTAGACAGACAGCCATCTGACAGGGAACAATAAAACATGGTTAGACAGACAGCCATCTGACAGGGAACAATAAAACATGGTTAGACAGACAGCCATCTGACAGGGAACAATAAAACATGGTTAGACAGACAGCCATCTGACAGGAAACAATAAAACATGGGTTAGACAGACAGCCATCTGACAGGGAACAATAAAGCATGGGTTAGACAGACAGCCGTCTGACAGGGAACAATAACACATGGTTAGACAGACAGCCATCTGACAGGAAACAATAAAACATGGTTAGACAGACAGCCGTCTGACAGGGAACAATAAAACATGGTTAGACAGACAGCCATCTGACAGGAAACAATAAAACATGGTTAGACAGACAGCCATCTGACAGGAAACAATAAAACATGGTTAGACAGACAGCCGTCTGACAGGGAACAATAAAACATGGGTGAGACAGACAGCCGTCTGACAGGGAACAATAAAACATGGGTGAGACAGACAGCCGTCTGACAGGGATTAGCATCGGTTAGACAGACAGCCATCTGACAGGGATTAGCATGGGTTAGACAGACAGCCATCTGACAGGGATTAGCATGGGTTAGACAGACAGCCATCTGACAGGGATTAGCATGGGTTAGACAGACAGCCGTCTGACAGGTATTAGCATGGGTTAGACAGACAGCCATCTGACAGGGATTAGCATGGGTTAGACAGACAGCCATCTGACAGGGATTAGCATGGTTAGCAGACAGCCGTCTGACAGGGATTAGCATGGGTTAGACAGACAGCCATCTGACAGGGATTAGCATGGGTTAGACAGACAGCCATCTGACAGGGATTAGCATGGGTTAGACAGACAGCCATCTGACAGGTGTTAGCATGGTTAGCAGACAGCCGTCTGACAGGGATTAGCATGGTTAGCAGACAGGCATCTGACAGGTTTTAGCATGGTTAGCAGACAGCCGTCTGACAGGGATTAGCATGGTTAGCAGACAGGCATCTGACAGGTTTTAGCATGGTTAGCAGACAGCCGTCTGACAGGGATTAGCATGGTTAGCAGATATATAAAAGAGCTATAACTAAAACAGCCATGTGAAAGAAACATGGCGACCGGTTATGATAATGAAGAGAACCAGGACATGCCTAATGCAGCTACGTCTGGACATTTGTATTGTGTGTATTGATATTTCGATATTGACATTTAGCTTCTCCAGGTTGCTCAAGTTGCTCACTTCAGGTTGCTCCCTTCATTACTCTCTAAGTTAGCAGGTTTCAGTGCTTTCAGAGCAATGTTAGCATTAGCTAATGTCTTCCTTCTCATAATAGGCCAAACACATCCTCCCAAACTTTGTTATCAGCACAAATATGTAAATAAATTAGCCTGGAAGCCATTCTAAGAGCACCTATCACAGGAATGTTGAAATTAGGTATAATAACTAAACAGGAATGCTAGAATGAACTGAAATAGCTCAAAGTTACAGAGGGAAAGGGATGAGGGTGGAGGTGCTGGGTGCGACACATACGCACGCACACAAACACACACAGTCCACACACACACACACACACGTACACACTCACCGATAGGGCAGTCCTGTTTGTTGCAGGCGTTACTGTCGTTGGTCTCCCCGGGGCACTTCTGGCCTCCGTACTGGGGTTCGGGGCTGTTACAGACACGGGTCCGACCCTTAACTCCACCCCCACAGGTTGCCGAGCAGATCGCCCATGGCGACCACGGTCCCCAACCACCGTCAACTGCACATGGACAACAAATAAGCAGTTAGTGGACCATCACACTGTTTGTTAGGATCTCTTTTAGATCACATTGGGGGCTAGTCTTCAAGAGTCCATGGGGAGGTTTTACTACTTTACATTACTGCCTTATCAAGTCTCTTTTACCGTAAGAAAGTGAATTACAGTATTAGTTGAAGACCTACAGTCACACACAAACCACTTTACACATCTCCTAGGGGTCATTCGATTCTCAGCCCTGTTGCGGTCTGGAAGCTATAACCGCAGTAGGGCACATGATGATTTGAGCTTGACGTTTTACAAAAGACAGACAGAATGTTTAGCATGTGAATGGTGCCCCATCCTATATGAGTGGAACGAGCTATAAAACGTCTCATTCTGCCTGTTTTTAAATCCAGGTTAGTGGTTATTAATCAGATCAAACTCCCGGGTTCAAAGTAGTTCTCTTTCTAAAGAAAGAGGCAAGCTCAATCAGTGCACAGCTAAAATGTTGAACCCAGGTATGGTATGGACAATGTGCCTGTCTGTCTGTGTTGTTCCTCTTAGGCCACCATACTCACTGGGACAGGGCTTGGCCTCACAGCGCTGTGTCACTCTCCCCTGGCCCTCACAGTCTTTGCCCCCCAGTTGTGGTGTGGGGGCGTTGCAGTGGCGTATCCTGGTGATCTGACCCTCGCCACAGGTCACCGAACATGATGACCATGGAGACCACAGGCTCCACCTACCATCCTGACGAACTGAATACACACAGGTCAGTCAAGGCAGTGTATAGGAAAATACATACATGTAATATGGTGGTCCTTTTTAGTGCAGTAGAACATGCCGCTTGTAACGCCAGAATAGTGTGTTTGATCCAGGGGATCACCCATACGTAAAACATGTACAGTATGCACGTAGGACTGCAAGTGGCTTTGGATAAAAGCTTCTGCTAAATGGCATATATTATATTTTCAGATTTAAAGGTCTTTATTATCCATTTCTGGATAATTTGGATGCAGTATAATAAACCACTAATATGTAGATCACTATGGGTGACATTGTTTGGTGGGTACTAGTGAGTCCTTTAGGGCTAACAGGATGGACACACCCTCTACAGCCATGTACTAGGTCACCTATTTCCCACAGCAGACAGAGATAGACAGAGACAGACAGAGAGAGAGAGAGAGAGTATTTTGAGTCAGAGTGGGATGAGGTCCCTGTCCAGCCATCTCCAGCCTAGCAGAGCAGTACACTATATGTCTATTCAGTCACTTTGTCCCCTGGTCCATCATTACACAGCTGCTTCTAACGACATCATCCTCTCTCTTGATCCTTTAACAAACATACACTCGCACTCGCACTCGCACACACCCTCACATGCAAAAACACACACACACACACACTCACGTGCACACAGAAACACACACACTCCCACTTGGCAGTTGCAGGAAAATACTACATTTATGATGTGGTTGTCTTTTGTCTGTAAACACATCACAATGCTGTTTTGGCTAAATCTACTCTAACTTTCTCAGTGGTAATGGTATGAGATGGGAGAGAGGTACCATCATGTTCACCCAAAGGTCCTTAGTTGGTCTAATCAAATCATATTAAATCAAACGTTATATAAAGTGTCTTTAAAATCGCAACAACCTTTAGAGTTGAATCAGTCTAACCAATAGAGATCAAGGTAGGTTGACACAAAGGAGACGGTAGCAGACACGTTGACTCACCTCGGCTGTCACATTTCCCCAGGCTGCATTTCCTGGTCTGGATGGATGGTCCAGAGCAGGG